>NC_079431.1:2079695-2257195 GCF_026213295.1 Gadus chalcogrammus
CACCACGACGCAACACAACCACAACACCGGTTCCCTAGAGGTACCTGACTGACTGCTTCACCTTCCGTCAGGTGGACAGAGCTGCCAACACTAACGCCGGAAGCTAGAAGGAAAAAGACCCAGGTTCCACGAGCCTGAACGCTAGCCTGAACGCTAGCCTGGCCACTAGCCTAAACGCTAGCCTGAACGCTAGCCTGAATGCTAGCCTGGCCGCTAGCCTGAACGCTAGGCTGAACGCTAGCCTGAACGCTAGCCTGGCCGCTAGCCTGAACGCTAGGCTGAACGCTAGCCTGGCCACTAGCCTGAACGCTAGGCTGAACGCTAGCCTGAACACTAGCCTGAACTCTAGCCTGAACACTAGCCTGAACGCTAGCCTGAACACTAGCCTGAACGCTAGTTTTCCCACTATCCTTCAAACTAGCCTGAACGCTAGCCTGCCCACTAGCCTGAACGCTAGCCTGAACGCTAGCCCGAACACTAGCCTGAACACTAGCCTGAACGCTACCGGTGAGACACCTTCAGAGAAGAGGTGATGCTCAACACTCACGTTCTGACTCCTGGTTCTTGAAGAAGCCGACGAGCCTGATTTCTTCATCCATCCTGTTGAAGGCCTTGAGCTCCAGAGCGTTGTCCAGCACCTCCACCGGATCCTCCAGCAGCTACAGACACACGCACAGCAGGGGGCCTGGGCCTTCAGAGCAACACTGGGCTGTGGGATGCTTAGCATGTCCATTGAGAGGGCAAATCTTACCTCAGGGCAGAAACTATCACACACTGATTACAATACCAGAACAACACAACCAATCAGATTGCACATGAAACCGTTTCATTCACAAATGTGAAACTTCAGAAGAAAACGGCTAGTCTCTAGAATGACTGACAGAATGTTTCTTTGTAAGATTTACAATGACATGGTTTCAACACGATTCTGTCCCAGTTTAGCTTTCTCACATCCAGCAGGAACTCTGTCATGGTGTTGGCCGACAGCAGACCGTCGAACTCGATGACGCGGTCCTCCTTGAACACATATACGCTGTCCACCTCATCCAGACCTGCAGGGAAACACCTGGACATTAAAACCACTCCTTGTTTACATACTCTCCTGTTGAACAATAAGGTGTTTGCTTTAATAGAACTCCTGCACCTGTTACTTCTCAGTCATTGACTTAGTCGTCATGCTTTGATCCAAAGTGCCATTTTTCTTTGAGATACATAGTCACTACTGAGCGGGTAGGAGTCTGGCTTCTTCAGAGCGGTAGTAGCTCAGGAAGTAGAGCGGGTTGACTGGTAACTAAACAGAAGGTTGCTAGTTTGATTTACAGCTCCTCCTAGCTGAGTGCAGAGGTATCCCCTGGCAAGATGCCTAAACCTGACTGCTCCTGACGATCTGGCTGTCGCCATGCGTGGTTGACTGTGGCAATGTGGGAATGACTGGATGTAAGACGCTTCGGTTAAAAGCGTCAGCAAATTCCCCACAATGTAAATGTAAATGCTGACATGTAGGTTGTAGATATTGAGGAGCAGTTCTATTTGATCAAGCAATGCTGGGATAATTCCCCGCTTACCCAGTTTCTTTGCCACCTTGGCATCTTTCTTGGCATCCACCATTCCAAATCCAATGTCCTTCTCCTCCAGCACCTGGGCCACAAGCTTCACACAACACACAGAAGGACAAGTCAATGGTGGTGGGAGAAGGCCAATGTTAGTGTTATGAGGTCTTTACACCAGCTAGGGAAGCTACATTAGCATCACATGCTAACGAAATGGAACCTTATACAGGGCACCTTGAGGTTGACAGACTTTGTTTTCTATAGTTGATCCCATCAACCCTAAAGGACATTGAGTTCTAGGGTAGCGTCCGATGTGTTTGTATCACCCTGTGAACCTTTTCAGCAGACTCCAGGGTTTAGAAAGACCCTTCACACAAAAGTGTCCCTTTCTTGGCAGGAAGATAGAGTGGGGCTTGACTAACAGTGACGGTGACGTCATCAGGAAGATAACAACTGAGAGAGCAGAGCCTCAGGGCTAAAGAGACAGGGTCATACATCATTTCCCAAAGCGCCCGGCTCAAAAATAGAAGCCAAGCATCACCTTATAGTGTGCTCTGAATTTAAACCAGTTGGCTTGACATTTAAATGAATACGCAGACATTTTGGGAGACACCAATCTGACCTCAATGGTGTATGGTTGAGAATCTCCAGAGAATCTACAGTTTTGTGTTAGCCGTGCTAGCCAAATACCTTGGGAGGGATACACAAGCATTAGTTTCTGTGATAATAAATCTTCAGAGTACTTCCAAATACCATTTATGTAAGCAATAGATCTGTCATCTATGTAACGAGTGAAAACCGATCTGCCGTTTTGCCATTTTGGAAAGAGACTTTTAATTGAAAATTAAAAGCGCCAAAACACTTTGCTTGCTAGCGACGGCCGGCTCTGGAGGGACGTCTAGGCCCACCTGTTGGGTGCACGACTGAAGCTATTATCAGGTCGTAAGCAACACTGGACTCGGGTTTCCTCTGACAGATCACAGAGTAAATCAACACCAGCTATGTGAAACCTGAGACTGGGAACAGTACACACACAGTGCACACACAGTGCCCTCTGTGGTAGCCCGCTAAAGATTTCAGACATCAGAAATCTATTTAAGGGTATTCTGTTAAAGATGGCTGTGTCCGGCCGCCCTGGCAGACAGAATAATGAGTGTTTGATTATTTGTTTTACAGCCAAGAGGGATACGTCAAGGGGGCCCCCTCACGGTCTGCTCAGACTGATAGCTGTAGGTGGATCTCGAACTGCAGAACAGATCCTCCTGGTATGCTGGGGACTCACGGGGGGTAGTCATCCCTCGGATGTCCCTGTGAGAGCTAAGTGTGTGCACTGGGTGTCTGAGCGCTGCAGGCTGCAGCGTGACAGCCTTCTTGAAGCCTGTAAAAGGCTCGCAGCCCACTCCCTTCTGCAAGGCTCACATCCAACTGGGCATCAGAGGTGAACAGAAGATATACAGACAAGTCCAGAGGCGGCTGGAATGGTTTTTCGCATGACTCGTGGAGCAAAGGTGCAAACCGTGGGATGCACTTGCTACTTGGGTGCCAGCTCAGGTCTGATAAACACTGAGCTCATCTGCCAAAGCAAGGGGGTCTGATGTATAAAAGCCTGACAACACCAAGGCAACAATGAGGTGATGTCCAAGTCATTAATGCATCTATACCGTTACATATTAACCACATTAAATGCTTACGGCAGAACTAACCTTAAGTGACAATGTCACTTTACATAGACACAAAAATTGCATGCACATGTACAGTATGTGCAGAGACATACAGAGGGCGTCTATATATGTACATGATGACCTTGGGAAGTCACACACAGCCATGCATACCTCCTTGCCTCGGGACCATACGTCAAAGCAGTTAGCTAAGAGGCTGATAACGTTTGATTCTAACATCACATTCTCTCAAGAATGTGTTGGAAAGACGGAGCTTCTGGAGTTCTTGCCCTTCCCTGGTGGCCTCTGCCTTGTGGAGGAGCTAAAGTCCAGCTATTGTACCATCAAATAGTACCGTGAGCTCCATGACCTTGTGAGCACCGACCTCTCTGGACACCTGCTGCGTTACCCACGTCCCGATACCTTCTCTCTTCCCCTTATAATTCTGATCTCTTTCTGTGTATTTTTGTTTGTTTGCATTAACCGTCAGGGAAGCTTGTCAAGTGCAAGTTGGCTGTCCTCCCTGTCTGTCTCCCGCCTGGACTCCCTGTCTTTCTGTCCTCCCTGTCTGTCCCCCGCATGGACTCCCTGTCTGTCTGTCCTCCCTGTCTGCCCCCCACCTGGACTCCCTGTCTGTCTGTCCTCCCTGTCTGTCTCCCGCCTGGACTCCCTGTCTGTCTGTCCTCCCTGTCTGTCCTCCCTGTCTGTCTCCCGCCTGGACTCCCTGTCTGTCCTGTCTTCTCCGAAGCCCTTACCTCCAGAACCATCTCGGTCATCTGGTGCTTCTTTTGCAGCTCCTTGCTGTCGGGGATGGGCTCGTGGTAGAGCAGACACAGCATGCTGTACTTGTTCATGGCCTTGCGGTAGTTCCTGTCGTTGATGTCCAGGACGCGGTCCTTCCCGTCGTAGCGGGGGAACTCCAGACCCTTCTCGGCCGGCGCAACGCTCACCAGGCCCAGGAAGGGAAGCAGCATCAGCCACAGGTGGTGCATGATCAACCCTTTACCCCCCGGCAGCACAATAGACGAGCAAAGAAATCAAAGCAGCCAATCAGAAAGGTCTGGAAATCGTTCCAGCAAGGGTGCTGCAAAATATCACAGAGGAAAAAACGTGCTCCTTCAAAGGGGTCCTCCGAAACCTAAATCTAAGGGGAAAAGAGTAGCAACCATCCAGTGATTCTGGTCCCCCTCCCTGGCAGCCTGGCTCCTTCACTCCAGCAGAGACAAAGGGAACAGGGAGTGTGGAGGCCGGAGGTGACCGGAGGGGGGCTGGATACTCCACATCGCAGCAGCGACGCAGAGCGGGGCCATTTTTAGGAGACCAGTTGTTTGGAGGCTAAAAATAACCAGGTAACGACCGGGGAGAGAGCGGGAGGGGGAAAGAGAGCGGACCGGAGGAAGAGATCAGTGGAGTTTATAAAGGCAGGGGGGGGGTGGGGGGGCTTTCTCACCTCTATCTGATGTCGCTGGCTCTCGGGGCTCTGGGGGTTCGTTGGGGAAACGCTTGAGCCAGAGATCGGGGGGTTGTTGTGTATTTTTAGGATGCGAAAGTCTGCGGAGGCGACGGGCCGCATGGGATAAGAACGGCGGAGCTGAAGTGGAAAAGGCGAAAGTATTTTAAGTTCTATAAGTTCACAGGGCCAGCGAACAGGTGGCCAGAGGCACTGTCACGGCTTACAATGCAGAGGAGCAACCTCAAATTGAACGTCCGGTGTGGGTGCTGTTAATCGTTATATAGATGATATAATAGGTTTGTAATCAGCCACAGCGCTACAGTATCACCCTCTCTCTTCACGTTCTCCGTGTGGCTGAGGGTCCGATAGAACACTGCTTGCTGACGCTGACGGCGCTCAATTCATTTAAAAAATATTATTTATAATTGTCGATATTAGTATATAGTAGCGTTATGACCCCCTTGTTCAAAGTTGAAAGTTAAATGTGTTTGTGTTGAACCTGTGTTCATATTTCCTTGCATGCTAGCGTGTTATATATAAGGTGAGTTGATACGTTTGTTTGACTGGTGGATGGGTTAATTGGCGTGCATGTTTAAGGTGTGGGCTATTTCAAACCTCAATAGTGGACAACACCTCAGTGGCCTCACCTGCTCCAGTGGTGTGTGTTCATGTGAGTGTTTGTCCCAAAAAAATTATAATCTTACACCGACTAACATATGGAAAATAACGTTACGTTTCATTATCCCAGAGAATGACAAACTGCAGAAACCACATCTTGTTTCGCTTTGAATAAAGTATGACTCGTATGGAGCACATGTAGCTCATCGTGGTCGCAGGTTCCCTTCCCGCTCTCCAGCTACGTGGCTTATCGGCCCCTCCGACAAAGGCAACCGGTTGATGCTCAAAACGGGTGTGTCCCTCCCAGCTAACCAGCCTGACTAGGGCCAGGTGGGGCTGGTTAAACCAGCCGTCACGCTCATAATGATAACAATAACGCTGCTAGGGAAGAGAAACGTCCTTTAAAATTTAGCTGAAAATGTGATTGAAGTGCCAGAAACGATGAAAGCTTTTTATGATCTTATCTCTGAGTTGAAACGATGTGGATAATTTCCACTGATACCCTCACTCCCTATCCTATCGGTGTAAAGTAATCAGATTGAATTTACACACAGAGCACAGCACCTGCTCATTCTAGTAGGATTTCTCACGGAGGGTCTTTCTATCTCCTATCAGTCTCTGTCGCCTCGCCTCCATAAGGGGGATCTATCTAGGTAGCAAGAGGTGGACCCCGCTCCAACAACATAACCGCAGGTACTGCTGCAATAAAATAAAATGGATACACACCTTTTGTACTCCCCTTTATTGTGGCGTTTAACTTGGTGAAGTAAGTCTTTTTACGTGTATGCTTTTTTGATTAATTAGTGACGTTTCCATTTTTTTTCCGTCGATGATAACAAGGAAGATGACGATTATAACAAGGAAGATGATGATGATGATGATGGTGAGGATGATGATGATGGTTACGATGCCAAAGGTGAGGACGAAGATAACACGACGGCGTCCCTCCGGGCGGCCTCAGCTGGCGGCGTCGTTGGTGTAGCCCTGCGGGGTCTTCTCCGTCCACTCCCCCTCGATGTACTTGTGGTACGGGTCGTTGGAGTGCTCCCGCCGCTTGGACTTCACAGTGCTCACCAGCATGGCCACCACGATGAAGGCGAACATGCCGATCATCACGGCCAGGTACCACTCCACGTTCACGAAGTTCTCCTCCAGCAGGGTCTTGTCCAGCGCGTCGGCCGCCGCCGAGGCGTTCCGCCGCCAGGCGTCCAGGTAGCGGCCGAGAGCCCGCGTCAGGGTGTCCTCCAGCGTCCCGTTGGACGGGGTGGGCATTCTGCTCTCTGGGGGAGGAACAGGGAGACAGGTGGGTCCGTGTAAGCCTCACACGCCAACACACGTCCAAAAGGAACCGCAACCCCTTGCTCCACAAGGAGTCTGAGGAAACGGGCCAGAGATTTGCAGTGGCCTCCCAATAAAAAGGACTTTTAGGTTTCTCTTGTATCACGTTTTGCTCACCTCTGCCTCTGTGTCTCTCTGGAGGAAGGTTGGATGTGCAGGAAGGCTGGATGTGGAGGGAGGGTGGATGTGGAAAGAGGAAGGGTGGACGAGGAGGTTCCTTGTGGTCGGTGAGGCCCAGGAGAGCAGGAGATCCGTGGTAAAGCTTCTGGTCGGAGCTTCAGAGTTTGCTGCACTGCTGACTTCACAGAAACACACGGCTAAGCAGCCGTATCGCATTCTAATGTTATCTTTTCTGGGTAAACAAGGAATATGTTTTATGTGTGTGTGTGTGTGTGTGTGTGTGTGTTTGTGTGTGTGTGTGTGTGTGTGTGTGTGTGTGTGTGTGTGTGTGTGTGTGTGTGTGTGTGTGTGTGTGTGTGTGTGTGTGTGTGTGTTTGTCCTTGAGTCTTGAGGGTAGATGAGATGGAGGTGGGAGTGGTGAGGACAGGTCACTTTAACCTTGACACACCAGCAAATACACAAAATACAAATACACTTGGGAATCATATTGGATGATCAATTAAATGGAGGTGAAAAGACTTGAGTCCCTGCAAATAACAGGGGAAATTAACTGGTAGTTTGACCCTTAAACCTGTAGATAGCAGCACCTTGCAGCCATGGTAGTTTGACCCTTAAACCTGTTGATGGCAGCACCGTGCAGCCATGGTAGTATGACCCTCTGCCCCTAGATGGCAGTACCGTGCAGCCATGTTAATTTGACCCTCATGCCTCTAGGTGGCAGCACCGTGCAGCCATTGTAGTTTGACCCTCATGCCTGTAGATGGCAGCACCGTGCACCGAGCTAGTTTTTCCCCTTAAACCTCTAGGTGGCAGCATCTAGAAGCTTTGGTGATGAAGCAAAAAAAAACGAATACTTTTTTTTTATAAGCTAATATTATTTTATTTATTCCAATTTCACTTACTTCATTTTTCTTTCTATGGCATTATTCGATTGGAGCTGCTGCCTCGCATCAATTCCCCTTCCTGGAAGAATAAAGTACAAACCTTACTACCTATCAAAGCCTCCTTTGTTATTTTGATGAGCTCACGTCCTCTTGAGTGCTGATGTTCAGGAAGTGAAGCCAAAGGCAACATTGTTTGTAGTGGTGTCTGTTCTTTCTCCTTTTAGTTCCCCAGATCTTCTGTGAAACAAGAAGAACAAGAGAATCCAGCAGATTGTCTTACAAGTGTTTTGTTCCAATATTTGAAGTATATAAACACACACACACACACACACGTGAGAAATGAGCAAGTTTCCTTCATTGCTCAAGACAGCAGAACTTGTCTTGTCCTTGTCCTTACCTAACCCTTGTCCTGGAGGTGTAATCCGGACATTTCAATCACAGTCTCTTCTCAATTTCCTTCTCTGTCAGATGTCCTCATATATATATATACAGTATATATATACATGTTTATCTTGTAATGCCATTCATATATATATATATATATAAAGATTCTACTGGCTTATTCAGGTATACATAAGGACAAGTGTTGAGAATGTAAAATGAATCAATGGAAATAGTTAAAGGGAACATATCATACCACCAGGTGTGAGTGTGATTAGCCTTAGAAGCCATTTCAAAAATCTGCCCCATATGACATCACAAGTGGGCGTGTCCAGATCTGTGCTGGATAGATGAGCAATGTTTACTTCAGTCCACTGGGTCGGCTGGTTTAGGGCTCTATCCAGCACAGATCTAGGTGGACACGCCCACTAGTGATGTCATATGGGGCAGATTTTCGAAACGGCTTGTAAGGCTAATCACACTCACACCTGGTGGCCTAATATGTCCCCTTTAATGACTTTTGGTGATTGTAAATGTTCAGACGGAACTGACACCTCATGGCCGCTGTGAAATGGACGTGGACGGACGGACATGGACACACTGACGTGTCTGGGGGCCTGAGACCTCTTGGGCAGGCCCGTAGCCATGAGGCCACCGAGGTCCGGACCTCTGTCATTTCAGTAACGATAAAAACAATTCAAACCTGAAAACGACTGTACACAAAATCAGACAATGAGAAGGTTAATCTGAGATTAGTGAATGCCTCATTCAGGTATGACGTGTTACTTTGTGTCCGCCGTGTGGGCGTCTAGTGGTGCGTGCGCACGCCCCAACAAAACTAAGGCCCCGTCCACACGAAGCCGATTTCATGACGAAACCGCAAAGGTCTTGTACGGTTCGGCCTTCCGTCCACACGAAGCCGGTGAATCCGCTGACCGAAACCGTATATTTCTGAAACCACCCTCGGAGGTGGTTTCAAATCTACCCGGTTTCGTTTTGGATTTTTGTGGACGCCTGAAACCGAAAACCATGACGTCATCGCCCCACCCCTCGACCCTCTAGCCAATGACTGTTAAGCCCGCGGAGTCACAGAACTCACAACAAAAAAGATGATGGCGGACTACAGGCTTGTAATCGTTCTGCAGCAGATCATGTCGCTTGTTGGGTTGCTAAGCCATTATTTATTGAGACTGTTGACTGACTGTTTGTTTGTGTTGTTAGTGGTTCGGGGGCAGCCTTTATGCGCATGCTCGCCTCTTCTTATTTAATTTTCTTCTGGATTTCTGTAGCAGAAGCAGCGCCCCTTATGGGCCTGGCATGTGTACTACAGCGTTTCTACAGATCTACCCGGTTTCGCTTGACTCCGTCTTTACGGAGATACTCCGAAACTGGATAGATCGAAACCGGAACGGTTTCGGCTTCGTGTGGACGGGGCCTTTTTATGGTGCGTTTTAATATCCATCCGTCTCGGAGCTCCGAGGACGTTGCCTAGCGACACGCACAAACACGCCCCTTTTCCTCGGAAGTCGATCTCGCCATCTCGTTTGAACTCAGCGGTGACCGAGCGAGGCTTCCGAGATAGAATTGAAGATGGATGCGCCCAGTGTGACATTCAGTGAACTGTTTTCATTGTGTTTGGACCGCTTTGGTGGTTTAAATCGCAATTTCAATCACTCGTATTGCTGTAATAACTTACATATGCAGAAGATACATTGAAACATGAAATGAAGTGAAAATTGTAGAAGTTCAAATGGCTGCGTTTTCGTACGGTGAAAACGCACCGTTTCATTTATATTATTTCGTAGTCCTGAAATAATATAAATGAAAATAGTAGTAGTAGTCGGCCAATGCTACCGCAACAATAGCTTTCCGGGTGGCGTCCATGTTTTTCTCCGACGACCACCTACGCTCAAAACATAATAAAACGATTTTAGTGTGGGCGTGGCGTCCGATCCGAGATCCGAGTCGGCTCGCAGAGAATACTCGAACGCACCATAAACCCCCCGCAACTGAAGCCGCAACGCCCCCCCCCCCCCCCCCCGCAGCTTCAGTTGCGGGGGGGGGGGGGTCCGGGTCCTGGGGGTTCTGCAGAGAGCCGTCGTCTGCCTCATGGAGGTCTCAGGAGAAGTCTTACGATAGATACCTTCCCAGACACATCATTCGTTTGGTTATTTTGAAAGACATTAGGAGACTAGAATAGCGTGCCGCTTTGAGGCTGTCTGCGGGCGGGGACCCGCGCTCACACCCGTCCCGAGTCCCTCAGGCGGGCTGTGGTCTGTGGGATCCTACCAGTACCTTTCCACACATGCAAATGTAACTGAAACGCTCCACTCCAATCCTCATCCACTCTCTCTCAGGTATAACTAGAGACCTTCACTCTGTAATCGACACCGTGCGCGGTCATCATGAACAGAGAACACTGGCTCTGGTGTCTGCTTACGATGCCTCTTCCTGCTTACTGGCCTTGAATATATGCAATCTCACTTCTGTACACTCACACACACGCGCGCGCGCACACACACACGCACACGCACGCACACGCACACACACACACACACACACACACACACACACACACACACACACACTGAAAGGTAAGCGTTAACAAAACACACTAAGTGGAGTCTGGAATACCAGCAGTTAAAGGTTGTTGTTGTTGTTGTTGTTGTTGTTGTTGTTGTTGTTGTTGTTGTTGTTGTTGTTGTATACACTCACTCCGTAATGCATGGAATGTCATGTTATCTTGTTTTCTCTTCCCGGATCGTTGAGTCACCGCCGCGTGGGAGACGGTAAGCCCTCGCTAAGTGACCAGCATGCCTGGCTGAGCCCCCGGTGAATTGGAACAGATCCCCCACCCCCCCACCCCCCGTGGCCCGCTCAGACCACTGTTTTGACTGCTCGTGATCAATATTTCCCTTCGCCATTGAACACCACGACAACAAGGATTATCGCAGAATCCCATGCACGCCGCCCGGGGTTAGCCAGACCTGCGTGGGGACTGGGGAGATTAGGAGGAATGCGTGTCCTATGCTGTGTGCACCATGCGTGCTCTCTGACGCCTGTCTGCTGTACATCTGAGCGCTCACAACACATTCCTCACATCACATGTTATCGGTGTGTCTCGTTTACCTCGTCTCATCTCTGAACTGCTAGTAGGCTCGGCCGGGGTCTCCCCCAGGTGGGTTAGATCGCTGTTTCGTAGTGCGGTGTTGCGATGATAGTAGCCTATTATATTCTTAATGATGAGTGACAACAATTGAACGTTGGTGTTCGCTGATTGAGGATAATTACTCACCAAGCACAATTATGGAGCGACATTTTTCCCACCCGTCTGTCTGACATGATAGTTAAATATGTGTATCATGCAGTCATCTGAAAGCAGTACCCTTTGTTGGGATGCTCAAACACACCACATATCCTAACCCTACAAAAAAATATAAATATCATCATTCATAATTATAATTTAGAAGGAGAAGAAGTAGGAGGGGTGTTTCGTTGCGCAGTTTAGGGTGGAAACTTTTTTTCTGGCAGGAACGTTGGGTGAAATCGGTCGTTACCTAACTCGGACAGAATTTCCTCGAGTCTCAGCACAGACTCATCACATTCTGAGCAGGGATTGGATCCCTGCCACTCCAAGAGCAGTTTCCCCCACCTTTTCTGAGTATTATTATAACGGCTGCTTTATTGTCCTATTGAGAGGCCGTTTACCGTATACTTATAACGCATCCAGAAAATGTGACTCATGCACTCTCTTTAATCGAACTGGTTTTCAGTCTGAGCGCGCCATAACTCACCTGTCGCTGCTTGTCCGTGCACAGGGCACGGTACGGACTGGACGATGCTTCTGTCATGGCTCGAGGATAAGGTGGACAGTTATGAAAGCAAATTATTGAACAGCCATTTAGTAATTAATTTCAAGTGTTATTGTTGTAAATTAAAAGGTCATGTATAGAAAATATGAGTGTAATTTTAATTGTTATCCAGCGAAATGAGTAATTTAGCAGGGGGGTTAAAAACTCCGCAAGACCCTGTATTCATATCTCCCCCCCTTCCGATATGTATTAGTCCAAAGTCACCAGGTCCGAGTCTAGTACACTCTAGTGGAGAGTGTGCAGAGGAGATGTCAACTGAAAAAAATCGATTTTACTTCCTCTGTTGTATCGTTTGGTGCGATGTATGACTCGGAGAGTGGTAAATGTTCAACACGTGGTTTATTCAGAGACACAACACAAGGTAGACAAGCAGGCACTCTGGATGTGGTCCATGAAGCATCGAACACAGGTAAGAATTACATTTATATTGGAAGTGGGCGGAATGGTAAATCAGCGACGCTTACAGGTTTTAATTTACCCAGGTAACCCTTCAGTCTGTTGGCCTGCATAGGGGAATGGCATAGAGGCCATGTTTGTAGTGTCTGACTTATCTCAACCCCATTAAACTTTATATATAGTGTTGACCACTCTGTGTGTAGAAGAAGTATTCATAACCGGTGTTAGCACTACAATTGTGTGGTCCACGAGGAGCTTTGAAACATGTGGTCTAAATAAAGCATCGGCTCAAATGATTGACATCACAACACAAAGACCACGGCGACCCGACATCCGACCAAACCACCAGCAACCGAAGCAGGAGACGCCAAACGGAGCAGGGACCTCTCTACTCCAACAGGTTCTCCAATCGATGGCGGCTGGAAGACCGACCTTCACCGGTGGCACCGTGGCCCACTGAGCTCCTACAGCTCCCTGCGTCAGAGGGGCACGTTCCCATGAAGAGCAGCTGGGAGACGGGGTCAGAGGAGACGCCCCGACGTGCCAGTCAGTGATGGGAGCAGCCTGGGGCTTTCAACCGTAAGCATAGTTTGCATTCATTCACTGTCGTCAGTCACTTTGAACAAAAGAACGAGATGAGGTGAAAGGTATCTTTACCTCAGGCCCCTTGGCCGGTTCTCTACAGATCAGACCTGTTCCACAGAGCTGTCGTTTTCACAGAGCTTTCACCACAAATGGTTCCATCTCTACACATCCGACCAGTTTCACACGGCTGTCTGTTATATCACGGCTGGCACCATCCTCCAGATCAGACCTGTTTCACAGAGCTGTCGTTTCCGCAAAGCTGTCACTTCAGAGCTTCCATCTCCCACAGAATACAGGTGTAGCTCTGAACATCAATCAAGGGTCTGCTAGCTTTATGTTCCAGGCCGTGACTAGCAGACTAATGTAGATAACGTTGACCCTTTGACCTTTTCACCGGGCTCTCCTAACGGGGAAATCACAGGTGTGGACCCCGACAAGAACAATGTGCAGGTAGGCAGGTGTTTCACTCATCTGTGTCAGAGAGGCAGCCATGCGACTGCGACTGTTTGACAGGGGCACAATAAGAGCAGCAGGGATGAGTGATTTGACCGACAACCTTGTCCTTAAAACACCTTACATTAGTCGTTTTAAAGACACACCTTAGATTAGTCGACATTAAACACACCCTATATTTTCACAATTAGCTTGAGGTAGCTCATGAGAACGGGGCCTGCCCGTAATTCCGACGCCTCGTTGTTCCGACGTCTCAATGGTCCGAAATATTTCCCATTAGATCGACATGCCACTATGCCGACGGTTCAATGTTACGAATACGGAACCCATTGGTCCGAAGGGCTGTTTGTACGACTTTTCAAAAAGGAGGCGCATTAGGCCGACGGTTCAATATGCCGAATAAGCCCACATATAAAGAGTTTTATATCTCTCTCTCTCTCTCTCTCTCTCTCTCTCTCTCTCTCTTTTGTCACTTTGCTCTCCAATATTCATCGTGAACGTGATATGTAGGCCTAGGTTGTATTTTGGTGCTTAGTGTGAGAGAAATAGAGAGAAAGAGAGAGAGAGAGAGAGAGAGAGAGAGAGAGAGAGAGAGAGAGAGAGAGAGAGAGAGAGAGAGAGAGAGAGGGAGAGAGAGAGAGAGAGAGAGAGAGAGAGCGAGAGAGAGAGGTATAAAACTCTTTATATGTAGGCCTATTCGGCATATTGAACCGTCGGCCTAATGCGCCTCTTGTTTGACTTATCGAACAAACGGCCCTTCGGAACAATGGGTTCCGTTTTCGTAACATTGAACCGTCGGCATAGTGGCACGTCGATCTAATGGGAAATATTTCGGACCATTGAGACGTCGACAATGAGGCGTCGGAATTACGGCATGGCACCATGAGAACAACCTGTTAGGTGGTCGAAGAGGACTGCATCGTACATCGTGTCCCCTGCAAATTTAGCAAGCACACACAAACATACACACACACACACACACACACACACACACACACACACACACACACACACACACACACACACACACACAAACACACATACAGAAACACACACACACAGACAGACCAACACACAGTCACAAACACACATACAGACAAACACGCACACAGACAGACACACACACGCACACACTCAGGCACATACATAGACACACACACACACACACACACACACACACACACACACACACACACACACACACACACACACACACATAAGCACAAGCATGCAAACATTAACACACACACACACACAAACATATAGAATCGTAGACACACCGCCAAGTGTCGTGAGACAAGTGAAGGCATCACAACAGTGTCCCTGTCTGACCCAGCTGGGATGTGATTGGTACTTGGTGTTGCTGCCTCTCTGTTGCCAGATCCAGACCTCGAGCAGGCCCCGCCCCACCCTCGCAGGGGCATCGCCATGACAACCGGCCCCAACCTAAGAGTTAAGCCCTGAGCGAGCATCATCTTATCATTCAGCGCCGCTGCATCTGGCTGATATTATGGGATGGCTGGGCATCCGTTCAGCAAGGCGAGGCATGCCATTGTTATATCAGCCGGCCCAAAACCCTTCCTCACAATATTAACACATTCCTACAATGTCAGATGTCCAGGATTACAGTGCAAGGACTTAGCCTTATTGAAATAAAAATTGTGCAATTATTTACCGTATTAAACGAGGACGCAATGATTATCAGGAAGTATTAGTGCAGTATCCCCGTGCCGATGCTCTGAGGCCAGTCAGACATTTGTTTCAGCGAATTGTTCTGTTTTTTTTTCGCCGTCTAACAGTGACAATGAACAAAGACGCGCCTGGATGCCAGTACTTTTCCAGAGGACAATATCATGAGTCTCCCCTTGGGGGCGAGGGTGGGCTGGGCTTGGCTGGGGGTGCACGATTCTCAAGGTAAACATTGTGTTTGCGCGTGTGGGTTTGGACTTCTTTCTCAATCTATTTATAGATTAATGTAAAATGTGTATTAAAAATATTTTTTTCATTCTGTTATCAATGACATGGTATATTTTCGGGGACGACTGAACTCGGGTAACCTAATGACCACGAGCACTGCGGGGTCAGCGATCCGTGGTGATGTTTTCCGCTATTTAACAGCTCCCGTGGTTGTCTATTAGCTTTGGCTAAATAACTAGCACATAACCTTCCATTTAAAAGAAGGGCCACGCCACCCGTTGTTTTTGAATGTGCTGAGCCTACACCACTGTGCGCAGCGTGCATGGCATCCGTGAATCTGGGGTGGCAATCCCAGGTGGATGGGGATTCAATTACCAACCAGAGAAGACCAATAGGCCTGTGGTGCTTGTCCATCACACCTCCTCGATTGAGAGGACTCAGGGGGAATTTTAGTAATGTCTAACTTACCCTATATTGGATTGAGAATCGTTTTTTTATTTATGTATGCATGCCATGTATTGCATGAGAAACGCTGTGGCATTTTAAAACCCAACAGTGTATCCTTTTTAAAACATTTCAAGATTAATTACGAAGCAATGATGGACGCCAACAGAATAACTAACATTCCAGTGCTCATATGCGGTCGGAAATGGAGGCGGTGAGTGCGGTCTTACATTGTGATAGTAGGCTACTTTAAGATCATCCGAAGTTACCAACCTTCCACTCAGTTCTAAGTGCAAACAAAGAATCCCGGTACCGCTGTTCATGTGTTTATCCAGAAAAGAATCACATGCAAACAATGTTCAATAGGTGTGTTTCTGTGTGAATGCTGGAAGGTAATAGCCTATAATAATAAACAAGGTAATTCCAAACATGTAAGCAGTAGGCTACAGTTAGGATCCATATATTAAGCTCAACTAACAAAACATTTCTGCAGAGGACTTTACTTCCACTGTTTAAAATAGGAATTTCTAACGCTGTATATTTTGATTATTGCAACATTACTCAAGGATGGGGTGTGTTTAATAGCATAGGGCCATCTGTAGAGGGTGTGTTTGTTGGCCTCCGTGTTATTCAGCCAACTCTATTATGTCGAATAATAGGTTTACGTGCACAATATATGAAATAATCATTTAACATTTGCTATAAATTGGAACCAAAGCTATGCCCTGGCTTTAAGTAGGCCTAGAAAAGACGCAGTAGGCTTCGCTGCGGTGATAATAAAGAGATATAGGCCTACTCGGTCGACAGGAGCTTGAGATGTAGGATCGTCAGATCTGCATGCGATGAGGCAATGATATATAAGCTTTTTAATAAAAAAATAATAATGAAAACCACACATGCACTGTTGTGTTTGCAGGAACTTTATTGAGCTCGAAAAATAAAATCCATAAAAAATCATATATTCTCAACAAGACAAAACTACTTCATTTAGTTATTATCAAACCACTTTTCTTTTTATTAATGTATTCTTTGTTGGACATTAGACAGGATAAACCTCCCATAGAAAGCCTGTATCTTGTAATCCATGTGTGTGTGTGTGTGTGTGTGTGTGTGTGTGTGTGTGTGTGTGTGTGTGTGTGTGTGTGTGTGTGTGTGTGTGTGTGTGTGTGTGTGTGTGTGTGTGTGTGTGTGTGTGCGTGCGTGCGTGTGTGTTAGTTGGTGGTGAACTACAATAAGCCTATATTAAATATCTCTTGGTGTTGACCAGAGAGTCGGAAATTCACTAAACAACATCTTGAAAACTCAAAAATGAGCTTCCTTTTTGTTCTTAGTTTCGTTGCTTCAGCAATCCACACTAAGACACGTTTGGTAGGAATATGCACGTGAAAAATTTGTAATGTGTAGTGTTAAGCCACATTAACAGACTTGAGATGAAAGTGTAGGGAACATGAAGTGCAATACATGAAGACCAATATAAATACATGGAAAGATATGGCATGTACATTATGTTATTCACATAGGAAGAACACCAAATATTTATAACACATTTAAACTCAAGGAGTCTGTAACAAAGCTATTGGAGTAAGCTGGGAACTATATTTGTAAAGATTCATGAAATTCACATTTGAAACAATGCAACAAGATAGATTAACTCCTCCAATATTAGGGTGGATGAATAATATATTAAAATGGCTGTGAACCCAATCACATGGAACAACGTGTCATGATCTTAACAATAAATTTGATTTCTACAATCGTCTTTCAGGCCCAAAAAACAGTTAAAGATTGCCTAATCTGCTGTATGGACATAAGCATTCCAATAACATGCCACCATACTCCGGAAACGGAAGAACACATTTTTTCACCTAAATGGATTCTGAGCAAAAAGGAAACAGAAACCTAGATAGAAAAACTTGAATTAAGTAGTGAAAGCAGAGAAATACATTGCCATACCATAGTATAACAGTACGATACATACATAATTGATTAAGCAAAAAATAAAGAAAACAGTGCATAGCTCAGATAAGGCAAATATTTTAATGAATTTAGTACAATTGAAAACAAATCCAATTATAGTTGGACAACAATAAGCACTGTTCACGAAAGTTCACGTTAAAGTGTCCTTTAAAGTCGACCAAATTACATGATACTAATAAGCTTATAATCCTTGTTAAAGAGCAACAACAGACAAATATAAACTGTAAATATTACAGCGCTTTTCAAACCTCTGAAAAGTTTAATTGTGCATTTTTTGATGAATCTACGGATCCCCGAACTCAAACACAGCGCAAATTTGCCTCTTAGTTCAGTGCCCACTAAAACTATAGTGAGAAATAAACAAACATGAAGACCCCCAAAGAGCAGACGCAAAAGAGACCCACGTTGAGAGTCGCCTTAATCCGGGGTGGCTCGTACAACATATCCTCTATGGTCCTCTCGTCCTCCTTGGTCAGTTTCTCCTCATTCGGCGCTCCGTCCTTATAGCCACAAAAACAGTCCAGGAACATCCGATAGTTGCTTCGCTTCCTAATCGCTTGGCTGCCATCTTCTTCTCTGTCCAGCTTCCTGTTGTCGATGTGCTCTGCGGGCGTGGCGATCGGGTTGGTCTCCGAGGTGGGGGTGGCGGGGTCGTGGTCCGTGGACCGCACCAGGAGTTTGACGTTGGCCTCATCCAGGCACCTGTCGTTGCGGACATCCTCCGGCAGATCTTTGTGGAGGCTTCCGTTGCCCTGCTTGTCCGTGAGGCTGTGGGATTCCTCCAGACCTTTGCGGGGACACTTCCGCATGCGTCGCAGGCCCCACAATGTAGTGGTGCGCACCTGCTCCTGATCCGGGGGACTGGTGCAGAGACTGACCACCACGGCCACAAATCCCGAAATCCAGAAGAGGCCGGCAGCGATGTACATGTAGTGGACATGTTTGATGAAGAGGGGGCGGTCGTCTGGCAGGTCACAGCGAGGCTCCCTGTAGATGAAGGCAAGCACCAGGCGGAAGGTGCCCAGGGCCAGGCCGGTCATCCCACCCCAGAACGCGCCTCTCTCGTTGCAACGTTTCCAGAACACGCCCAGCAAAAAGAGGGCCGCAATCGGGGGCGTGAGGTAGCCGGCCACCTCCTGGATATACAGGTACATCTGGCCGCCTTGCATCTCAATAATGACGGGAACCCAAGCAATGCTGATGGCCACCATAAATACCACAAACACCCGGCCGACCACCAGCAGCTCTTTCTGGGTTGCGCCCTTCCGGGCGGTCTGGTAAATGTCCAGGGTGAAGATAGTGCTGGCGCTGTTGAAAATGGAATCCAGATCACTCATAAGAGCCGCTATCATGACAGCCATCATGAGTCCTCGGAGTCCAACGGGCATCACCGCCATGACCAGGCGCGGGTAGGCGATGTTGGAGCAGCCGGCCTTAGAACCACACACAGCCAGGCAGTGCTCCGGCCCGATGCAGGCTATCTCATCTGTGAACAGAATGCGGGAAATCATACCTGGAATGACAATGAGGAACATGGGCAGGACCTTCAGGATCCCGGCCATGAGAGTGGCTCCTTTGGCGTGTGCGATGTTCTTTGCGGCGAGAACCCTCTGTACGATGACCTGGTCCGCACACCAGTACCAGATAGAAGCTGGGGTTTGCCCGAAGAGGAAGCCTGGCCAGGGAATGTCTTCGTCCAAAGGGCCCCGAAGGAGTCGCAGGGAGTTTGGCTTGGGCTCGATGCGACAGGAGGGGAAGTAGGAGAAGTTGCCAGTCGCGAGAATGGCGGTGACGTTGGGAATCGCCTGCATGTACTTTGTCCTGACTCCATCCAAACCACCGACCTTGATCAGGCTGAGGATGGTCAGGGTGAGGGCCCCCCCGATCATCAGCACAGCCTGAAGAGCGTCGGTGTACATGACGGCCACCAGCCCCCCGGTGATGGTCAACAGGGCCGTCATGCTGACAAGCAGGATGATCGACAGGTAGATGTTCCAGCCCAGGGACTCCTGGATGAAGAGGGCACCGGCGTACAAGTCCACAGAGAGCTTGGTGAAAATGTAGAGCAGCACGGACAAGGTGGCAAAGTAAACCTTCAGCCTGTTTCCCCCGTAGCGCTTCGACAGGTACTCGGGCATGGTGTAGACACCAGAGTGGATGTACACGGGGATGAACACCCAACCGAGGAGCTGCAGGAGAAGGAGTGCGTTGAACTCCCACGCACCGACGGCAAAGCCGCTGGCCGCCCCCGATCCTGCGAGGCCGATGAAGTGTTCACTTCCTATGTTGCTGACAAAGAGGGACGCGCCCACCACCACCCATGTCATCGAGCGGCCGGCCAGGAAGTATCCACTCACAGTGCTGCGATTGGCCTTCCATGTGGCAATCAAGCCAATGGAAAGCACCAGGACAAAATAGAGTCCCACCACCACAATGTCCGCTGCCTCCATCCCAGGAGCCATGACCTCAGGTGGCTTCGAGAAGCCTTGGTTATCAACAGAGTTAAAAAATATGGTATTTGAAAAAGGATCACCGATGGCCAATTGGGACGATCCGTTAACAGGGAAATGCGCTTCTTTGGTTTGCTGTCTGGATGGGAGCTCTGTCATCCACTGGTGTTACAAATTCACTAGGGGATGCTTCAGGGGGAGGTTATCCACTGCACTGAAGTCTAGATTTAGAGGAGGATGACGCGGGCTTCTTGTCTAAGAAACCTAGAGTTAACATTCCTGCAAGACAGCAAAAACAAAGAGAGCTTATTAGAGCATTGGAGTGGCGTGAACCCCATTGGAGAGGTCTGACCCCCACACAAACAAATGTTACACTGGATGTCATCAGACGGTGCGAGTTGATGAAATAACTTAAGCACAAGTGGCAAGTTTGAAAAGTGATTAGGTTTTATTGCAAAGCGTGTTATCGTACAGAACTCTTAATGAAATCATACAGCAGGTTGGCTCATCTTAAACCGTTCGAATGATTCAGCTCTTTTGGCTGACCTTATGCCTCACTAATGCAGTATTATGGCCTCGGACCACAAAGGCTTTCTCTAGTAACCTTTAAAGCTTCCCAACAACAGAACAAATGCCCCCCCCCCCCCCCCCCCGCCACACACCTCTGTTAGCGCATCAAATAAGCCTGCTAATGTCACGCTACAGGATCAAACACCTCATTAAGAGTAAGAAAGAAAAAAAAGCATGTTACTGAGCTGAAACATCACCTACTTCAATGCAATGATCTAAAATATGGTTATACATCTGCAGATTCTTGCATGTCTAATTGTAGGCAATTATGCAGGCAAACAGACTTGTATGTCGACACACGTAAACCAACTTGTCCCTTAAATGTATACTGGTATAACAACTTTTAATAACAGTCATGATATGAATACTAATGCTAGTAGTTGTAATTCATGCATGGTTTAATGAAGAGGAAGAGAAATTAGCATGAAACATGGTGAATTATTATGATAGAATTTATATTACACAGACACATTACACATTTGAGTTGGGTTCACTACTAGGAACCATTACGATATTAGAGAATATAGCCCAAAAGGATTTCTTCCCATCTCATTCACCAAACCCATGTATTGTTTTTCTGCTGAAAAAGGGTGTGCTAGATGTCTGACCAGCAGACACAAAAAGAGGAAACAACACGCACAACTATAACTTCATTATTACATCCACATTGCAGTAGGCCTACTCTAGCCCCATCTTTTTGACATTGGCGAAAAAAAAACAAAAAGAGGCCTACTTAACACTTTCTAAACACCAAGAACAACTTCTTTGGTTATTAATCCTTAGATTATGTCAAAATTGGGTCAAGAAGAAGACACTACGCAGTTATTTCCCCTACCAGCAGCACTCCAGTGTTTACCAAACGGTCCGCACTGTGCTTCATGTTTAGAGTCACAGGCCGTCGTTTCTGCAGTGTCATTTTGACAGGTGAATTGTAGTATGCATTACAGGAAGGCATGCCTCTGCTTGCTTAAATTGTCACTTTACCAACAGGTATACATCGCTGCGCATGGTACGCATGAGATTAATCAGGAACCTTCTAGGCGGATCACTCATTCATTCCCCATTCATTCCCCCCGCATCCTCGTCATGAGCGACATTTGTTAATAGCATTTACTGTTCTATTCTGTTTTCTCTGATCAGGCGCAACGCATAAAAAAACCCCACAAAAGTCAAGGTCAAAGCCTACTCTAAAACAATATATCCAATGTACGTATCACCGTATATCTCTCAGCGGACTGCATGGGCGCATTGATGTCTCTTGCTATAATGAGGCCTAAAAAATATAAAAAATATAAAAATAAACACGAATACAAATGAACGTGTAAGCTTGCTCTCCCAACCCCCCAGTACAGATGTTGTCCTACAGCAGAACTCATAAGATACTCACCAGTTGTGTGGTTCAATTGGAGCTGTTTCCACTGGCGCTCATCGGTGTCATCAGCCCACCCACACCCGAAGAGAAAGACAATGGCTTCCTTGACGCTCCGCGTTGCGTCCACGTATTTGCTATCGAGGGGGTCCAAGTCTGGTTAGGATTCACAGGAAGAAGACCTATCAGGCAGAAAGTCGCTTACAGTTGTTTGTATACAGAGCGGCTGCGGCTGTGTGACTTCGGTTGTCAGCGATATACAGTGATGTAGGCGCTCGTTACCACGCCCCTTCCACGTGGTCCGCCGACGCGCTAGGATGAAGGCTCCAGACGCGCCAGTAGATTCAAGACGCGCCAGTATGCCCAAGACGCGCCAGTTGTTTCAAAACACGCCAGTAGGCTCAAGACGCGCCAGTAGGTTCAAGACGCACCTGTTTCATGGTTCAAGAAGCACCAGTATGATCGCTCAAGTGCACCAGTATCATGATTCAAGAGGCGCCAGTTCGAAGCCCACTGGGAATGGGTCTGATTCCTGCAGTGCAGGAGTGTTGCCTTGTCCCAAAAATGCGTAATCTAAATATCAAATGCAGCAGCAGTATGCTTAGTTTAGTGGAGTTGTAGTTTAAGAATGTGTAAAATGATGGAAATACCACACAAAAAAAGATGCGTCGTTTGATTTGAAGGATCCTAAACTGGTTTCAGGGAGACGCTTTTAACAATCTAGATTAATCTACTTTAATTTGGGATGGGCAGTTTTTCTCTTGATTTAATAGTAACGTAATCAGGGCCAGAGAGAGTGTTAGAGAAGGATTATGCTTTCAACAGTGATGATTATATTCAAATCAGAAGGATCAGGTGTGCGTGAGTTCAAACGGCGGTTCCCATTTTAATATAGGGTTGGGGTTTCTTCCATGAGTGGTCTCAAGTTCAACCACAATCAAATGAGGTGCACTTGCAAAAGCACTTGCAAACAGCGCGATGGTAAGATCTGACTGAGTAACAGTAATGAGATACAAAACGAATTAAGAAACATTCTAATTGAAATTATTCTTAATAAAGAATACATACAAATAATTGTAGTATTTTTAGTATGACGTTGAGTATGATGTTTTCACCACACATATCTTCATGTAGGCATACAGCTTTTATGGTAGTCCAATCATCATTGGGAAGTTGGCAGGTTAACTTTATGAGACTTGCAGCAATTTCGTTAGAAATAGCCTAAATGTAATTAGGTGAAAGAAACATCTAGTAAGTAAACATGATTTCTGTCCGAGGCTGAAAACAACATTTTTATAATGGATTTTATTGAGCAAACCTTATTCTCAGAAACTTAGTAATATACCTTTAAGGGACGACGACGACGCTTCTTTGTACATTTCCATTCATTCCTTTTGCTCGGAAGCGTCACCTTATTGAAGACTACATTTCCCAGAAAGCCCCTCTTTGGGCGCATTATTGGTGCGACGGTCCCGTTTCCCTCAAAGAAAAGGGCTGCATTGGGAGTAGGGCTGAAAGGATGACATTATTCACTTTAACATAAGACCGTTTTAGGTTAACCTTCGATATGCTTATAAATGTTTCTTGTTAAATGTTCACAAGACGCTGTGTACTGCGTTGCCTAATTCATGTGTGCATAGCCGATTGTGTTTATGTCTTTTACTTTCTAAGTTCTGCAGACACCTTTAATGCTGCTGAAAACGGGTCGTCTTTCTTATGCATTATCCAATACAGAACCCATGCATCTCCAACGCCATTAGTTGTTTTAGGTCGCAAGTCAGAGCTCAGCTGAATGTTGACCATGAGCTCAAAATAATATGAACAATGTGCACCATTACAGGTTTCGATGATGAATGGAAGGCCCTGCATGCCTTCCCCCTCCCGTCATATATTCTCTGGTGTGTGCGTTGGGTGTTTATAGCATTGCATATGTCATATATTTACTCCAAAATTGAGGAATATTGAGATGCAATGGCATTTATAAGAGCATAGGACATTTGACTAGCAATCACTCAATTTGAGCCCTATTATATTTGTAACATAAAATTGAAATACATTTGATCCAATACCTCAATCTCGAAGCTGTGTTTTATTTTATATTTGGTTTGCAAACAAAGGCAATGGATAAACCATAGTTATGGTCATGTGGAGTACAATCATGTGGAGTACAACTAAAATAAAATCGGTTCTTAAAACATGTTCAAACCTTTGAATGAGATTAAATCGAGGTTTTGTCTTTAATGTCATCTTGGGTGACTTCTGAACAGTTAACAGCGTTTTGGCAGTTTAGTTGAATAGTTCATAGCACTGTTCAAGGTGAATGATCAAATGCTGAATCCCACCGGGCCCCTTCAGTGTCCTGGGTCTCCATTTCTCCTCCTCCTCCCACCTCCCACGCAGACCTTTGGGGTGGAAGAAGCTGTGCCACTGCACTGGTCTCCGCCGCCAGGAAGCAGAAGATGCTGGGCCATGCTGGGAAGGAACTGGAGTGTCTGTGAGCAGGCTGATACTGTTTGCTTATCTTTGTTTTGTTGTTGCTCACGTTAGACTGCTTTTGCTGATAGTCCATTTTGACCTATACCTCTGTAAACAGCGAATTGTACATTCCGGAACCATAACCTTGTGGAATAAATAACACGCATTGATAACAGCAGGATCTATCTGGATATATATTTGCAAGCATGTATTATTGAGCCCAAAGGAAATAAATCAGGTAAACAAGCTGCATGACAAGCAAGGAGAAGAAGAGAAGAGAAGGAGTGAGGAGTTATGCTTTGGTAAGAAAAACAATGTTTTTCTGTTTCAGAAAACATGAATTGACTACCGTAGGATTTCTGTACTTTAATGTCTCCAGCTTATTATTAGTGGCTGGTATCTTCTCGACACTCAATCCCCGGCTCCTCCTAGCCGAGTGTCGAGGTGTCCCTGAGCAAGGCACCTCACCCTGACTGCTCCCGACGAGCTGGCTGTCGCCCTGCGTGGTCGACTCTGCCGTTTGTGTGGGAATGTGTGCATGAATGGGTGAATGTCAGGCAATTGTAAAGCGCTTTGGATAAAAGTGTTATATAAATGCAGTCCATTTACCATTTGCAAGGACAAATATTTTATTGTTTCGACATTCGCTGTCCATTTCAGCTAAATAACAACGTGTATCTCCATTACTATTAACCTGAAATTGACTCTGCATTGACACAGCTAGTGGAATCCACTTCCATGTTCTCTTTAATTTCTCCCTTAAAACCTCAAAGAAAACATTGACACTAAATCCCACTAAAACCACAAAAAGGAAATCCTTAATAATATCTAGTCTTGTATCGTAATAAATATAAGAATACTAAATTGCCCAACACAGCTTACCTTACCCACCAGTGCTGTGCAGCATGTTGGTCTAGGAGTGGACACACCACCTACCCATACACAACACACCAACCAGGCAGAACACCTCACAAGCTGTATGCCTCAGGACATGCTGTGACGGGGCGCTTCCCTGCTATTTAGCCCTTTGGCAACCAGAACTGCTTTTGGCAACCGGGAGGCTAGATTTGCAAAGACAGTCCCACTCATTCATATGAGTTACAAGCTGCTCTTTCGTAAAGGTTTTGTTATATTCCATCTGGGAGAATTCTCGGTGCATTGCCTTGCAACACAAGTTCTCATTATGTGTTGCCCTTCCTTCAACAGCTGGGTTTCCTGTCGGGATGTCCAGGCTGTTACCAGTGAGCTCAGCCTGTCCAGCCCGGGGATGAACCATGTGAAGCAGGCCAATAAACTCAAGTCCTTCCCCTACGCCCTGAACAATGGGCCACTCTCCTCCATCACCCTTAAACTCATCGTCAGTCCCTTATCTCAAATACTTTCCACAACACCCTCCTACCCTTCTCTAAAAACGTTGAATCACCATGCGAAGGCTAAAAGCACAATCTTTTCTCAATCAAGCGATCGGTATTTCCAAATAGTTTCATGGTTTCTTGGTACCTCTTGACAAAAGATTCTAGAAAACCAACCTGCACCCAGTTCGGATTCTGATGATAAACAAAAGCACCATCAGGCGTTCTGGAATGAATGGGACCTATGAAACCTCCGCTTGAATAAAGAAATTCAGCTCGACCACATAGCAGGCAATAAAATGGAGAATGTATTTCCTCCACCTATACTTCCTCCTAGATCCTAAAATAGACGTGCCATCGCACGCCGGGGCCGACCCCTGGGCGTGTGATGCCATAGGTGCCTACAGTCAAATGATGTGGTCACCAAGGTTAGGCTCCCATGCTCTGTCCGGCACCAGGAGATACGGTCCCGCCAGCGCCGTAGGTTTTGGTTATTGGTCTGCAGGTTGTATAAAAATAACTAAATAAGAGTCTCTGTGAGATGTTATGTATAGGCCTATATAACATATATATATATATATATATATATATATATATATATATATATATATACATACATACATACATACATACATACATACATATATATATATATATATACATACATACATACATACATATATATATATATACATACATATATATATATATATATATATATATATATATATACACTGTACATTTTCTGTTGAGACAACTCCAATATTTGCAGTTAATACGACTTACAATTTTCTGTTGAGACAACTCAAATATTTGCAGTTAAAATGAGTTACAATTTTCTGTTGAGGCAACTCAAATATTTGCAGTTAATATGACTAAAAAGTTTCCAGTTTACAAACCACTATATTAAGTTCACAACAACACCATTTTATGTTAATAAAACTCTGTTTATTAGTGGTTCATGGATTTTAAGTACACATTAGTCACATATGTGTTTGTTTACTTAACAACATGCGACTCAAAACGTAAACCAAAAACCAAATGTGTTCCTGGTCAGTAAAGTCCATAGGAAATAGATATTTATCACACAACTAATCAGATAGTCAGGAAAAGAATCAGTTATGACCCACACCACACCTGGTGGCATGTCATGGGACATTTAAGAACATCTTCACTTAAAACTCTAAAATGCAAATGTATTAACTAGTATCAATGCAGTGGAATTTGGGTCATCTTGCGCAGCCCACAATGGTTAAGAAAAACTGTAAAACATACAATACTTAGCCTTTAAAAACAGGTCAAAAGGCAAAAATTGAAAAATTGGGTCTTTTTCGCAATGAAAACACATAAAATAAGCCCTCTTAAATAAGAGCAACGCTAACAGTCCAAATGGCTTCCATGAGGGGCAGAAATTAATCTGAAAGAACGCTGCAGGCTTACCAGGCATTATAAAAGGCTAGTTCAAAGTTTTCCTTTTGTCTAAATAATGTCTCAAAAAGTTACTGCACTATGCAGGTGTTCAGCCAATTTACCCAAACTACACAATATGCCTATATATATATAATATATATATATATCTTTCGATATATATATATATTTATACATAAATATATATATAAAATTATATAGATAGCATATATAGTATGATGTAATAAAAAATTATGTATTCAGAAATATATATATATGTATATATATATATAGGCCTATATATATATATATGTATTGTACTGCATATGTATGCATGTACTGCATGTACTGCATTTATGTATGTATGTATGTATGTATGTATGTATGTATGTATGTATGTATGTATGTATGTATGTATGTACGTATGTATGTATGTATGTATGTATGTATGTATGTATGTATTGTATGTATGTATGTATGCATGTATGTATGTATAATGTTTACTTCATAAGCCCTAATGTCGTTCATGTAGTTCAATTAGATACAAGCGCTCCATCTAGTGGTATGAACTTGTAATCACTCTTGCCGTTATGACCAAATAATTAACCCTTCGTAACATGGCCTTTATGTATAGCAGGAAGGCTTAATAACTGCCTTTCTTTGCTGCGAGAAAGAGAAAAAGGCTCTGTGCTTAAATTAAATTAGTTCTACAATGCTCTTAATAAAATATTTTGTTTGGAGAGAGTGTGTTACAAAGTAGGGTTAAAGGAGTTGTAAGTAAGGGATATTTATTCTTTACAATAAGTGTAGAAAGCTCAATATCCCCACTGCCCCCCTCTGATAGACTAGGTGTTCTCCCACTGCCTCCGCTCTGCAGAAAACAGAAAGAGGGTTATCTGGCATCCCGTCCCCACTTTATCCAATCAGGATAGAGAACTCAACAAGGAGGCGGTCCCTTTCACGGGCAGGCAGCAGGACGTCAGTTTTGACGCTACTCCACCAAACACTGCGAGCGGGGGAAGAAATGGCCGAAGAGAATCAGTCCAAGGTGCTGTGGGCGGTGACCCCATGGGGACAGTAATCTGATTGGCTTAGGGGCTTGTAGGTCAAGGCCTGCATGGTTTCATAAAAACTACTTGGGTCAAAAGGCCAGTATCTCTCGTGAAAGGTAGCTTGCCTGATCAGACGTAAGGAAGAACCAGGCTGTACTTTCACCTTGATGACTTGGTTAGGCCGGGTTATTTTATAATGAAAGTGGGCCTTGTTGAATAACCGAGTGTTTCAGAGCCGAGGTGGAAGTCTGTTGTTAGATGGGTTACTCAGTAACAACAGTGTTTGACTTAGCGGGCGGTTTATGAGCCTGATCTCAAACACATCTTGTGGTGTCAGAACACAAACGTGCCCGTGGTTGAAGCATTAAAGGGGCTTTCAGCGACGTTGTGTTGGCTGACTTCCTGTCTGTTGGCAGTTGGCTCTCCCCTCCTTCCTGCCTCCCCACATGAACAAGGACGGAGCCATCATCAGCACCTCACTCTTCTTTTCAGCTATTGGTTCCCCGCTTGCCGTGTTTGGTAGTGCACACAGCTCCCGTCTTTAGATCTGTTCAAAATGATGCGCTGCTATATATATATATATATATATATAATATATTGGTGATTAATTTGCTGTTATAAAATCGATTTCTGCTTAACCTGATGCTGCAGGCCTCCCAAACCTGTCCAACCAACGACCACCCTTTACTGACATTTACCTCTTTACTTTTTACAAGTGATAAAATTATATTTGTGTTCATCTAAGTCGAATGGGCAGACCTTGCCTTTCGCCTCTATCGCATTATTACCCGCCTCTTATAACAACGCCAGCGTCCGATTGGTCCGTCCATCGGCTAGACGGTCTAATCAGCAATCAGCGAGAGCGAATCCCAGACCAACAAGGAAATTATGTTTTCTGTGCTAGTGCTACATCATGATCAACTAGCACTATTTATACGTTCATTTATGTTAAGGAAAATGTTACATTTTTCTAAATATATCTGAATATAATAATATTAAATAATAATATTATAATTCTAAATGTTATAATAATATCAATAATATTAAATAATAATATTATAATTCTCTATTTTATAATAATAAAGGTGCTGTGCAGAGGGTTGCCGGTTCGGCCATCTGCCACAGGCGCAGTGATACACAAATATCTGACAGCGAAGTGAGACTTTTGTAAACAGCGCATATCCTGGACTGTACCAATACCAATAAAGAGATGGGGACCAACATAACCCGTACCAAGGTGCATTATTTCGTCCTCGTAATTAAGTATTCAATTTATTTTCTATGAATAGCTGGAGAATATTTCACATATTAATTACCTTTATGCAGAAAGTTAGAAGATCTATATTATTCTGTGATGCAAGCTTTGGAGCGGCACCCCTTCGAAATTCAGGAAGTGAGCTGTTCCTCGTCAGGTCGGAATCAGCTGAGTTCGATTCCACCCCGTTGCGCTCAGGCTGTCCATGTTTCTCCAGGGATGGAGATAGGTGTTTTGGGAACAATAACCGAGGCACGCCTTTCTTTTCCCAGCCCTCGGAGGGTACACGATGCACCGCTGTACCCCTGGACCCGGACGAGCCTGAATCTAGTGAGCCGAGAGGATCTTGTGGTTGTTTTTGCAGGAGGTGGTGAGTCATTGCATCCTATAGCGAAATGCTGTTCCCTGGGAGTTATTATGTCTCGATGACTTCATATCATATACATATACGTAGCCTATATGTATATATTTATGCTTGCATCCTAAGAGAAGCATGTTCTCAGTAGCATATTGTTTGTATGACAAGAATGTGGTGACAGCTACACATGTGTACCTTGTGTTGTAGGTGTGTGTATTTTGAAACATGAAACCTGTCACAATTAAAAACAGGTTAAAGCCCTTGTTTTTCGAAACCTGATTTACACAATTGGATGCAGATCGCACTCCTTATTGTGTATTCTGTGTAACCGCAGGCCTACCTGGTGTGGGGAATCGTCTTGTCTGTGCGCCGTGACTAGGGACTAACATAATGCACTCTGCGATCAATAGTGCGGTGGACTAACAACATTGAAAAACGTGATGCACTTTTGGACGCCGTTTCCCATGGTGCATGCAGTATTCTCCCAAACTAGAACCGATATCGTGTCGGGAGGAACGGTCAGGTGGGAGAGGATCCGCCCACAATGGAGGGGGGGGGGGGGGTTGTTTATTCAAGCCTTTCCTTTATGTCACCAATTACCAGCGGACATATCCGTGTTACCATATCTTTTCAACTTGAACCTTGCCCTCTCATTAGGAAAACACACACAAAGCGAACCCCACTTACTTATCATCTCTATCCTGGTGCACCTTTGATTATGATTAGTATTGTTATCAATCTACCACGACCTTCCATGATCATCCACCTTTAGCTCAGTTACAGGGCCCTGTACACTGTGATGCCCGGGTGGTTGCGTGCAGTGGGGCTCCTTGGGGCTTGGGGTTTTGGTGCGATTACACTCTGCCTGGCTCAGTGGCATGGAGTCCAGATGTCCCTGTTGCTCTAATCCTGCCCCCCTACCCTCCCTCGACACCCCGCCCACGCCCTGTTACTATCCTACCAGACAGACGCTGCTGCAGCGCCGGCTGGGACAGGGCAGACCAGGCCAGCGTTGGTAAGCCTGTCTGGCCCTTACACCCATTGAGGTCTACCCAGATATCACAGGTTCTTGTCCGCTACTGCTCTGAGATCCGATCTTGCGTGCTCCTCTTGGCTGTCTACACACCGTATATAGCGGCTGTCGGCTGTCTCAGACCTGACGCTCCAGAGAGGTGGGTATGGGGTTCATGTCTCTGTACCAATTCGCGTCTGAAGAAGTGTCCTCGCTTCAGATTGAAGGAGAGGTCAGGGTCGGACAGGACGGCGAAGTGGCACAGTGAGCCATGATTGCGAAATTGTGTTCACCTTCCATAGGGATTCGTGTCAGGGAAATGGACCAGTAGGCTAATTCTGTTTGCTGCAGACAAACCTTGGGGGAAGAGATGTACTAAACGGGTTACAGAAAGACAAATACTGGCACGGAGACGGGTGCTTCGCAGGGTTCCTCCAAAATGTGTGCGTGGTCCAGAAGGCCTCACCCCTCGGCCCTGAGCGCGGGTGCGTGTGTGATCCCCTCTGCAGCGCCGGTGTGCCGAGCATGAGGGCGTGGCACTGACTCCATCAGCACCACCTTCACCATGGACCCCGAGGAGGCCGAGCTGCAGAACGACTACCGTTACCGTAGTTACGGGGTGGTCATCGAGAAGGCGCTGCGGAGCTTCGAGTCGTCCAGCGAATGGGCCGACCTCATCTCCTCCCTGGGCAAGCTGAACAAGGTACGGGGAAGCCCTTTATTGAAAATGAAGAAGATAAGAATCCGTTGTCGTGAGCGGGGTCGGCTTAGCTCAGGAGGTAGAGCAGTTGCCTTGTAACCGAAAGGTTGCTGGTTCGATCCCCAGCTCCCCCTAGTTGATGTGTCCCTGAGCAAGACAATTAGCCCTAACTGCTCCTGACGAGCTGGCTGTCGCCTTGAATGGTTGACTCTGCCGTCGGTGTGTCAATGTGTGTATTAACCGATGTAAGTCGCTTTGGATAAAAGCGTCTGCTAAATGCCCCTAATTGTAATCTACATACTGTATGTCCCCAGGTTGAGTGAATCCGTGGAGGAGGCGGATGGTGCTTCGGACTATGTTTCCACTTTCAATCTGCTATTTGGACATGATTCTGTTTCCTCTCAGAGCAGCGGGAGATTCCTAGTTTCTCGGTCATGTCTAGGAGGGGGTTTCACTTCTCTTGGGTTTTGAAGAAGTGTTCTTTTTGCTAATGATGTCACACAGCAGCATTATCACCAAGCTACCACCTCACCCACGGTGTGCCCAGGTCTGGTTCATGTTCCACAGGCCTCTCTGATGTGTTCTCTCCCCCCGGGGGGTGTGTCGCTGGCCCCAGGCCCTGCAGAGTAACCTGCGCTACTCCCTCCTGCCCAAGAGGCTGATCATCGGGAAGCGCTTGGCCCAATGCCTGCACCCGGCCCTGCCCAGCGGGGTGCACCTCAAGGCCCTGGAGACCTACGAGGTCATCTTCAAGATCATCGGGACCAAATGGCTGGCCAAGGATCTCTTCATCTACAGGCAAGGACGTCTGAATGCTGTCGCTCGTCTTTATCAATCATAGTTTTAACATTCTTCTTAGAGCAAGAAATGCTTTAAGAAGAAATTCTTAAATTCTTAAACTACCTACTTTAAGAAGAAATTGTTAAAGTCGGTAGTTAGGATTAAGCCTTGTTGAAGACTCGTGTGAGGAGGGGTTGAGGGCGACCAGGTAGTCTTCTAGACAGACAGACAGCTCTGCTATCCAATCATTGCATTAGGGCCGACTGAAACGGTTGGACAGGCTTATTACCGGCCTGCAACAGCCACGTGTACCGAATAATCAGAGCATTTTATTTATTTATTGATTGCTTGAACATGAAAAGAATGCTTCGGAAATATGTTGCCCACCCTAGCTTCAATGTCTCACTGGGTGCATCGTTTTCATAAAATGTATACTAATAATACATTCCATTTTATAATGCCTTTAATTGGAAACTGATGGAAAAAGAAGTGATGATGTTCAGGTTGCCACAGGGTAAATAAGACGCGTGTGGTTTCTGTGTTCGTAGCTCTGGGCTGTTCCCGCTGCTGGGCCATGCCGCCATGGCGGTGAAGCCCGTCCTGCTGATGCTGTACGAGCGGTACTACCTGCCCCTGCAGAGGGCTCTGCTCCCCAGCCTGCAGGCCTTCATCACCGGGCTGCTCCCCGGCATGGAGGAGGGCCTGGAGGTCTTTGACAGGTAACCCGTCGGTCGCTCCGTCCGTCTGCCCGTCAGCGTTCGTGTAGTTCACGTTCATGAAATGCTTTGTGCTGTTGTTCTGTCGATCCGCTTCTCTTTCCTTTTGTTAATCTTTCAACGTTAGCGATGCACCACTCAAAACAATAATGAGGATGTCACCCTTCACTGCTTCCTCAAATTTGTTTCAGATGTTGAAATTAGAAAATAAACCCTGTAATTACTATCAATGATCTCACACTCAAAGTTATTTCCTCGGAATTGTACTGGACCTTCTTCACGAGATATTGCATCTAGGACAGATGAGACTTCTGAATACAAAAAAAGCACACAATGGTTGTAGAAAATAACCTATTTAATGCATAAACCAGTCTCCCCTCTAGCAGAGTGAGCCCAGAACACCGTTTCACCCCTACCCACAATGCAACTGTCCTTACATCGAAGGAGGGAGATGTTAACCTTAAGGCCAGAGGTTCCTGCTTTCTAACCAAACCGATATATACAAGAGATGGATCAACAAAAGGACAACAAAGGGGAACTAGATAACACTAGTTTACCGATGGGGTGGCTAGATAACGCAACCTGAAAAAAAACATGCTTAAATAGTTCAACGAAAACAACCGCTGGATTTTCCATCACAGACTTCAAATCCTTTTTATAGCTAATGCCCCATAAGCCCTCCAGCGTAACCTGCTCCCCAGTGGGTGTGTACTGGCCCCCAGTGGGTGTATACTGGGTGTCTAGTGGTCCTGATGGTCCTGATGGTCTGTCTCTGACCAGGACCAGCAGACCAGCCTGGTCCCCAGTGGGTATACTGGTCCCCACCAGTGGCGGCTGGTGATCAAAAATGTAAATGAAATTGAATTTAATAGATTTGATTTCCTGTATTTTGGTGCATTTTGGGGATGGCCACTACCTATTTACCTACTATTCATTCAGATTCATAGCCTACATCCTGACTTGCAGGGCCTGGACAAGCTTACACTGCATATACAGACCTACTATTGCCATTCCACCAGCCATTGTTATTTGACCCATTGTTGTTATTCTGATATTGAGACCAATCATGATCATTGTCCTATAGCGTCCATTTTTTGTGAGTCTCAATGTCCGCTTCAAATGTAGTTAGAAATATGGGACAGTTGCTTCATTTTGTTTATATGCTACAGGCCGAAAGACTAAATTAATATGTAACTTACTTGCTCCTTTTAATTATAACATTGCTTGAAAAGGAAAAGGATGGAAAGTACTTACAAGTCTGCTAGTTAGCTATCTATTTCTTCGCTACATGTAGTTGTGTTGATTGATTCTGAATTGTCCAATCATGTGGTGTTGACAAAAAAAAGCGATACCATTGGCCTGGGGCGCACAACGGTGCGACCAGAGGGCGAATTTTCTTGCGCCAATGAAAAGCTGTCTCTGCTTGATAGACAGCAAAATGTTAGTGAGCTTACATTGACTTCAACGTGGCCGGCGTCCCTGACTTGGAGGAGGGCTTTATTTCGAATGACCAATAACTAGCCTAGCCCAGATCATTGACGTTCAGACGCATTTAAATGGTGGCTGGCACTGGCATGTATGTCACACATTAAACGAGGATAAACGCTATATATTTTTGTTGATTTATTTCGTATTGATAATAGTTGATTAATAGTTGGCAGAAATATTCAACTTTCATACTGGTTCCCAGTGGGTGTGTACTGGTCCCCAGTGGGTGTGTACTGGTGTGTACTGGTCCCCAGTGGTATACTGGTTCCCAGTGGGTGTGTACTGGTCCCCAGTGGTATACTGGTCCCCAGTGGGTGTGTACTGGTCCCCCAGTGGTATACTGGTTTCCAGTGGGTGTGTACTGGTCCCCAGTGGTATACTGTCGGTGTGTACTGGTGTGTACTGGTCCCCAGTGGTATACTGGTCCCCAGTGGGTGTGTACTGGTCCCCAGTGGTATACTGGTTCCCAGTGGGTGTGTACTGGTGTGTACTGGTCCCCAGTGGTATTCTGGTTCCCAGTGGGTGTGTACTGGTCCCCAGTGGTATACTGGTTCCCAGTGGGTGTGTACTGGTTCCCAGTGGGTGTGTACTGGTCCCCAGTGGTATACTGGTTCCCAGTGGGTGTGTACTGGGGGTCCTGATGGTCATCTCTGCAGGACGGACGCTCTGCTGCTGAGGCTGTCTCTGCTGGTGGGCCAGCAGGTGTTCTACGGCGCGCTGTGGGGTAGCGTGCTGGTCAGCCCCCTGGTCAGGCTGCCCGCCTCGCTCTTCATCGTCACGCACTTCGACCGGGGGGCCACGCCGCGACAGCAGAGCTACATGCTAGGCTACAACCACGGCCTTGTGGTGAGTGTCTGTCTGTCTGTCTGTCTGTCTGTCTGTCTGTCTGTCTGTCTGTCTGTCTGTCTGTCTGTCTTTGTGTCTGTCTTTGTGTCCGTCTGTCCGTCTGTCCGTCTGTCCGTCTGTCCGTCTGTCCGTCTGTCTGTCTGTCTGTCTGTCTGTCTGTGTGTGTGTGTGTGTGTGTGTGTGTGTGTGTGTGTGTGTGTGTGTGTGTGTGTGTGTGTGTGTGTGTGTGTGTGTGTGTGTGTGTGTGTGTGTGTGTGTGTGAGAGTGTGTGTGGTGTATTCCATCCTTTGGTGAAGCTGTTTCATTCTTCATTTGTATTAGTAAGCCCTTCTTTGTGACTTGCGTAGCTTAAGTAGCCAATTAGCTTTCTTTTTTATTGTGGTAAGAAGCATATTGGATAGTTGATATTTAGATTCTTGCTGTATATTATATTGCTGTGTTGTGGTTTCTGGATCAGTCTGAGCAACTGTTCCTCTGTCCGACTCATTTCCTCTGTGATCGATGAAGGTCTCTCCGTCCCGTTTGCTGAGCCGACACTGCGTGTCTTTGTGTCCGTCTCTCTCTGTCCGTCTGTCTGCAGGTGAAGTCGGTGTGCCTGGCCCTGCAGGACTCCAACGTCCTGGTGCAGAGGAACATGCTGGAGATCCTGCTGCACTTCTTCCCCTTCGACGAGTGCCTGGTCAGCAAGCTGTCTGTTCGTTAGCGTGTTCTTAGCGTGTCTCCGTCCGGTCTCCCGGCTCGGCGCTGGTGTCGTGCTCACTGTCCTCTTCTTCGGCTGTGTCAACAGGACGAAGAGAAGAGCAGCATCAACATGAGCCGGGAGGACATGGTCACCGTTGTCTCCGCGGCAACGCTCACCCTGCTACGCAGAGACATGTCTCTCAACCGCCGTCTGTACACCTGGCTCCTAGGTCTGCTGCTCACCCACTCACTCACTCACCCACCCACTCACTCACTCACTCACTCACTCACTCACTCACTCACCCACCCACCCGCTCACTCACTCACTCACTCGCCCACTCACTCACTCACTCACTCACTCACTCACTCACTCACTCACTCACTCACTCACTCACTCACTCACCCACTCACCCACTCACTCACTCACTCACTCACTCACTCACTCACTCACTCACTCACTCACTCACTCACTCACTCACTCACTCACTCACTCACTCACTCACTCACACTTTTACATACTCACTCATGCACTCCCACTTTTACATATTCATTCAATCACTCTGTACCAAATTCACTCACTCACTCACAATCCTACATATTCATTCACTCACTCACACTCACTCTAATATATTCACTCATTCACTCACTCACACTCTAACATATTCATTCACTCTGTAACAGATTCAATCACTAACACTCACTCACTCCACGAATCAGAACCGTGTTTAGACGTGGGGTACAGAGGGATTCACACCCCGTGTGGGCAGGGTCTTCGATCTGCCTCACCCACTTCCGCAGCCTTTTCCATCTGCGTAGGAAGAGGGAATAATGCTCTGTTGTTCCCAGGCACCGACACCAAGCGGGGCAGGTCGTCATCTTCCTCCTCCAACCAGCCGATCAGCAGCGAGGACCAAGAAGACCTCTACTTCACGCTGCATTCTAGAGACCTTCTTATTCAGGTGGGTGAAGCCCAGCCGCACGGACCCAGCATCTGGGTGTCTTTGTGGCGGCGAGTGCGTGCGTGAGTGTGCGTGATGACATTGAGTGTTTGGGTCGGCTGTCTCCCTCAGGCTCTGGTGAACATCTTGAAGCAGAAGGACATCCAGAGGGACCCTGAGACCCTCATGAATTACCTGCGGCCCTTTCGTGTGATCGTCAGCCTACTGGATAAACCGGAGATAGGTAAACAGAACTAAGGTCAACGCAGACAGCTCCGTACATAGTCAAATCCAGCCAAGGCTATAGCCACCCCGACCCACTTAAGGCTGTTTAACTAAGTGGTCAACACATAGAACATGTAAGCATCGCTCGGAGGCAAAGCAGGCCTACGTGGGAACGGTTTGGGACCTCGGCTGAAGGTTTTCCCTCAGGCCAATGTTTGCATATTTATTTTTACATGTTTTTGATGAATTTGAAACAGTTTGTGTCCGTTGTTACTTGTGTGCCAGAAGGATTTCCATGTCATAAGCGACTGGTTTAAACAACGAATACATACACTGTGTTAGTTAGTTAGTTAGTTAGGGTTTATTTGATAGGGACAGATACAGCTCTTGTGGATTGTGCACAATCCAGCAGAAAGCATCATAGCATTTGTAGCTTTAGCTCAGTCATTTCCAATGCCCGTCCCTAGAGGGGCCTTTTAAAATAATAAATAATAAAGTCTGTGTCATCTAAGATGGCTGATCCAGGAGAGGTTTTCATTGGGTGGCCGGGGTCAGATCAGGATGGGGAATAACCACATTGGTTCTATACGGTCACATGGAAGGGTCATCTGACACTTGATTTAATTCGGTCTTGCCTTGCTCCAATCCATATTAAGGTGGATGAGGCGGTTGTGATGCCTATATGTACTTCTGTACATACTGTCTATAACAAAGTGTCTGTAATAACACTGGCAAAGAACATAGTTGACGTGAGCAAAAAAATATATGTGTGGAATAAAATAATGCCGTGTATAGAATATACACACAACCCTCACCACAATGCAGATGAAGAAAGTTAGTTTTGTAGTACTTTCACTGGCACCCGTGTCTGCAAAGCATGATGGTAGACGGTGTTCCTTGTGTGTGCAGGCCCCGTGGTGATCAGCAGTCTGCTGCTCGAGGTGGTGCGCTCCTTCTACAGCTACTGCCGGGAGATGATTGGAGAGGACAGCCCCTCCGGCTCAGGGCTGGCGGGAAACCAGTTGGCCAGGTGAGCAGAGGTGGGGGGGGGGGGGGGGGGGGGGTTTATGATGGGATGGACTGAGCTTTGTTTGTAACATGGTTGGCTATTTGATGAAATTCACAGAGCAAAAACGCTCAACTTAACTCCTGTTGATGGTCTCTATGATCAAGACATGAACCCTGAATGGTTGAGTGATGTGAAGGGTTGAGTGATGTGAAGGGTCGAGTGATCTGAAGCGTTCAGTGATGTGAAGGGTTGAGTGATGTGATGGGTTGAGTGATCTGAAGCGTTCAGTGATGTGAAGGGTTGAGTGATGTGAATGGTTGAGTGATCTGAAGCGTTCATCGATGTGGAGGGTTGACTGATCTGAATGGTTGAGTGATCTGAAGCGTTCATCGATGTGGAGGGTTGACTGATGTGATGGGTTGAGTGATCTGAAGCGTTCAGTGATGTGAAGGGTGGTTGAGGTGAGGCAGCCGTTCTGAGATGGGATCTGTCTCTGTGGGGCAGCAAAATGAAGGAGAACAAGAACGCGTCAGAGATCATCAAGGCCGTGAACCTGCTTGTCAGCTCCATGGACAGCGTGTTCCTGTGGGACCACATGACCCGCCGCTTCTGCAGCTCGCTGAGGTACACACACACACACACACACACACACACACACACACACACACACACACACACACACACACACACACACACACACATGTCCTCGGAGGTGAGCTCATGTCTTGGCCCCCATGTCTCCTGATGTACGCTCATGTCTTGGCCCCCGTGTCTCCTGATGTACGCTCACATCTTGGCCCCCATGTCTCCTGCTTGTCAAACAAATCAGGCTGCAGATGAAGTCCCCAGATGGGAATGAACGGGGCGTTTTCACTTTAACTCGATTGGTCTTTGGTTAATCCAATCCTGTTGCTGAAGGCGGGGATCTGTATGCATATAATTGACTGTAAACAAAATAAAAGAAAAAAACGTTCCCATAGCCGTTTGGAAGCCGCTGCAGAAATACCCGTAATAGCATCCTTTTGTGAAATCTGTTCACTCGCAAATGGTTTTCATCCTGATAGAATATCTGCACAATGAAACAGTTTCTGCCTTCCGGCCCAGGCTCTGAGCGGTCTCCCCATAAGAAGTTCCGCCATAGCCTAGTGGGATGGCTGGATCCCAGATGAATGCTACCGGGTTAGCATCCATTCGTAGCGCTGGGGCTCATGTCTGGTGTCTTCTGTCTGCAGTCAGCAGAGCGATGCCCCTCCACCCCCTGGGCAGGACGGCAGCCGCCCCCTCCCCACCGTCACTGAGATATCCACCCTCATCATGTTCCTGCTCGAGGTCCTGCCTCTGGTAAATGTCGACGGCGTGCACGTGTGCAAACGTACACGCACACGCACACATACACGCGCGTACCTTTTAACCTTTACCTTTTATCTCTGAGAAGTAATGACTCAACTTGACTCCTAAAGACACTTCTGTCTAATGTTTGGTGATAACAATATAAAAGACAACTGGTTATAAATATAGTTTATATATTTATATTAGTGCTGTCAAGCGATTAAAATATTTAATTGTGATTAATCGCATTAATGTCATAGTTGACTCACGATTAATCGCGAGTAAACACGATTAATCGCAAAAAAAATTCTATGCCACATTAATTTTTATCATTTTAATGCTCTTATCAACATGGAGAGGTGCATCGGCTTGCCTTGTGCAAATGTTTTTTTATTAATAACAACATTGGCATATACTGATCAAAACAGGACGATACAAAAAAAAAGCCTATAGTGCAATTAAACTATGAACAATCAAACATACTGCCTTGAACATAGCAGTCAGGCTACTGCTTCTTTGTTTTGAGCCCAAAAAAAATTAAAAAAAATGTACCCCGTTAAAATTGGTTTGCGTTAACGCCATTAATAATGCGTTTAACTGACAGCTCTAATATATATATATATATATATAAATAGTTTTGTTTTTCCTGGAGTGACGTCCGAATTTCTCCCTACTAACAAAGAGTTCCCCCCTCCAGGAGCTGCACGCCGACATCCAGTCCCAGTTCCTGCCTGAGATGCTGGGTAAGATGCTGGCCGCCCTGCACGCCAACATGGCGGCCGTGGGCCTGGTGGAGCTCACCCAGGGCCTGCGAGCCTGCTTCAAGGTCCTGGGTAAGATCCAGATGCCCGTGGCCTACATGGACCTGGAGGCCGAGGCCACTGCTCTGGAGACGGACTCCCAGCCGCAGGAGTTCACCGGGGAACCGGCTGAGGTGAGTACAGCTCGTAGTCTGGCTACCCGCGTGCGATCTATGATAGAGCTTGGTCTGGCTATTGCCAGACCAAGCTCTATCCTAGATGGCACGCTGGTCTGGGGAGGCTGCTGTCATTCTCTTCAGCACAAGAGGCGTGATCAACGCCTCTCGCGATTTAGCTGCTTGCCGTCGCTTCCCTGACGTCGTTGTGTCCAACCAGCCAATAGCGCGCCGAGGGGAGGAGCCAGCTCGGTGATTGGCTCCCGCGAATACGTGTCGAAGCTAGAAAGAAACGTGTTGCTCTTCTCCGGACCCTTCCGCAGGGCGAATTCGAATCGCCGGTAGAATGGGCGGGGCTACCCAGTCTACAGACCTCCATCGTCAAGCTCACCGCTTGTTTTTGTTTTCGTGGTTAAATCGTCTCTTTTCAAACCCCCCCCCCAGGGCGCGGAGAAGGAGGGGGGGCCGGGCAGCGCCGAGGTGGGCGTTGTTGCCCAGGAGGAGGAGGAGGAGGAGGCGGAGCTCAGCGGTGGTTCAGGGGAAGGAGAGGCGGAGCCAGGCGAAGGCGTCCTGGCCCAGCTCCGGTCGGAGGACAGCGGGCTTGGCGTCAGCGCCTCGCCGTCCGAGCAGCAGCTGCTGCTCAGAGCCGGCGCGGGCGAGGCCCCGGAGCGCGCCCGTCTGAGCAAGGAGGGCGAGGACGTGTGGAGGAAGGGTGGCAGCGTGGACACCATGACCCAGCACCTCACCGACATCCTGGCCTTCATCACCACCAGGTGACGAGGCGTGAAGAGTATATGCCCTGTAGATCAGCTGGATCGAAGCTTAGGCCCCCGCGGCACTTTGCCCTCAGCCTCTGGGGCCAACTCAAACCTTTCAATAAGCAACACCTCAAATATTTAAATTCCCACTGATTTTAAATTGATTGATTTCCACTAACGATATTGTTGAAAGAAAACCCGTATCTAATCATTGCTTGTAGCTGTGGAACTGGTGGATCAAACGACCACGGGCTGTTCCGTGAATGGAAATGAACGAAGGGTGCTAGATGTGGCCGAGGCGAAGCCAAGGCGGCTTACCGCCGCCAAGGTACATTATTGTGGTTTATTCCTGACACCCCTCTGCCTGCGCGCTACGTCCAGATCTCTGCTGGTCCAGGTGGAGGATGTCCCAGAGCAGCAGGAGGAGGAGGAGGAGGAGCGGGAGGAGGTGCTGCAGCCAGCCCTAGCTCCAGCTCAGGCCTCTTCAGGCCAGAAGGCCGCGCAGATCGTCCTGAGCTCCAGCGGGCAGAAGGCGGCGGCGGCGGCGGCGGCGGCGGCGGCGGCGGGGGGCGCAGCGGGCGGCGCGGCCTGGGCGGACGGCTTCATGCCGCGAAGCCGCTCGGAGATCTCCGAGTCCTGCCGGCAGGCCTTCGCGGCCGCCTGCCACCTGCTGCTGGAGTGCACCACCTTCCCGGTGTACCTGAGCGAGGGCGAGACCCAGGCGCTCTACTCCCAGATGTTCCTCCAGCCAGGTGAGCTCAGGCCCCGGTCAGGGACGATGGAGACGTCAACGAGGCGCTGGAACCGCCCGATGCCTTTTTATGATCACACACATACCGTCCATCTATTTGTGTCATCGTTATGCATCCAGGGGTGGTGACCTGAGCGCACATTACAAAGAAAACGACTGCAGTAGGATCCTCATAGGGCTGAACGATTTGGGGAAATCATTCTATAGTATGACTAACACATCATTCGACATGTAAACTGCTCTTTCCTTTAGGCCAGGCCTGTATTGAGATGAATTGATGAATGAATTGATGTTATAACATCTTTATTGAATTGTAAAAGAAAAATTAAAATAAATCTTATTGATCTCAAGTTAGGAGGAGTAACAAATGTAATTATTTTAATTTTTTAATGGCGATGTTGGTCTGAATTCGATTAAGCGTTCAGCCCTGGCTCCTCACCCGCCCTCCTCTCGTCTCCGCAGACCGGGAGGAGGGTCTGCCCGTGTGGCTGCGCTCCCTGATGATCCTGTGCTGCTCGTGCCGAGACTACGCCGTCCAGCACACAGCCATCGCGTCCTTCCTGGAGCTGGTCAACCACTCCCAGTCCCTGGCGCTGGTCATCCAGGACAAACACAAGCGCTACCAGAGCTGCAACTCCAACCCGCTGAGCGGACGGCTCCAGATGGTCACGGTGCCGCCCGTGCTCCCCGCCACGCTGGCCCGCGTCGAGGAGGAAACCAACTTCTATCAGGTGGAACTTCCCCCTCCCTTTTTAGCTGTTATGTTTTTTTTTCCCCTCCCAAGTTTTGGTATCTCCCATTATCAACCCGTATGGAATAAACCAAGACAATAACGTACTTATGTGGGGGGTAAACAACTCTAGCTTTGTGTCGGTGGCCTCACCGACACAAAGCCGACACAAAGCTACGACGTGTATGACACGTCGTACATTCCCGCCCCGGAATGGTTTATTCCGCTCACACGCAAAGTTGCCACCAGAGCTCAGAAATCATATATAAGGATCAAGTATTCACACAAAGCTGTGGTATAAATCTCCAAATCTGTACATACAGATTGGGATACTTACCAATTACTTTTTCCCCCGAATATCATTTTTTTATTCACAACATTATGAATGAAAAGGTGTCGATTTATGAATGAAATCCACAGCTCATTGTTCTTTTTGCATTCATTTATTGTTGTCGTTCTTGTGGTGTTGTTGTTGTTGTTGTTGTCCTGCGGCCCCAGCGGGTGGCCCAGGTGCTCTGGGGCCAGCTGGACACGGAGCGCAGGGAGCAGCACATCTCGTGCGTGGAGCTGTACTACCGGCTGCACTGCCTGGCCCCGACGGCCTCCGTCTGTGAGGACACCATCTGCCAGGCGCTGGTGCACAAAGACAAGGTGAGGCCTCAGGAGGCCGCAGCGGCCCAGGGCGGCGGGGGCTCACCAGGTAGAGCGGGGTGACTGGTAACCGGAAGGTTAGTGTGTTGCCAGTTTGATCCCCGGCTGAGCGTCGAGGTGTCCCTGAGCGAGACGCCTCGCCCCGACTGCTCCTGACCAGCCGGCTGTCGCCCTGCGTGGCTGACACCGCCGTCGGCGTGTGCATGTGTGAATGAATGGTTCTAGGTCGCTTTGGATAAACACGTCAGCAAAATCAAATGCAAATGTGAATTTAGCTTCCACGTATTGAAAGAGTCTCCGACGCGTCTCGAGGTCGTGTGCTCCCCATGAAAACTGGGTCTGAAAAACTGGCCCGACTGGTGCAGCGAGGAGAGCACACAGGCCTCGGGTCTGAACTGACAGCGGCTGCGTCTGGTGTTTGCCCCCCCCGCAGGCGGTGAGGCTGGAGGCCCTCCATCGCTTCTCCATTCTGTGGCACCTGACCCGGGAGATGCAGAGCACCAGGGTCATGTCTCTGAACCGCTCGTTCGACAGGTAGGTCGGCCCTGAGTCACGGTGGCGCGCGGTGGAGGGAGTTAAAGAACTCGTCGCGGTCGATTCGTTCCAGTCAATTTGTTCCGCTTCTCATCTACCTCAGGCGGTGATGACAACGGGTGTTCTGCTTTCGCTGTTTGTGTTGGATATTTGTCCTCGACGCCCCGTCAAACAATCATCAAACAATGAGCAAATATTGTAGTCATGTTCATGAGCGTTTAAGAAAGCCTTCGATTATTGCATGATAATAAATGTTTCGCTGGGACTCTGTTGCTTCATAACCGTCCCAGATGATTTTCCTGTTGCGTCACTGCCGTCCATGCGGTCGCTCAACCCCCCTGAGGTTCTAACCGGCGGGCGGGGTGTGTTGCAGGTCCCTGTGCGTGGTGCTGGACAGCCTGGGCGGTTCTGACGGGTCGGTGAGCGCCGCGGCCCAGTGCTGGCTGGTCCGGGCCCTGTCCCTCGACGACGTGATCCGCGTCCTGGAGCCCATCCTGCTGCTGCTGCTGCACCCTGACACCCGGCGCTGCTCCATCCAGAACGTCAAGCAGAACCTCACAGCGGGTCAGTGTGGCGCGCCGGAGAGGGGCTGTACCAGCCCAGAGTAGAAAGAGGGAGAGAGCACAAGAGAGCACAAGGATGGAGGTCTCTCTCCCGACGAGGCTTCACTATTGAGAAAGGTTGAATTTCATGAACCGGTGATTGAAAGGCAAGATAGATTCCCGAAAACTAATCGCGTAAGAGATGCCCTTATGGTCCGAAATCTGCCGGAGCTGTCATTTGACATTTGACATGACAAGAGCAGGGCTTTCCCCGGTGTCCCGGCTCAACCAGGCTCATTCAATCTGGCCCCCTAATCATCCTGTATAATTGGCTGACTCATTAATTCCCTCACTCTCCACCTCAAGCTGGTGTGTGGTGAGTGAGGTCCCCACTTCACTGTAAAGCGTCTTTGAGTGTATAGAAAAGAGCTATATAAATTCCATCCATTATTATTATTATTATTATTTCACTCACTAATAGCAGATGGAAAACTATGACATTTCTATCAAATTACAATCAAATACATTTAATTCAATCTTAAATCTTGCCTACAGTACCTTTATTATGTCGTGCATATTTGTTGAAATTTGTTGAAATCGTAGATGAGAGTTCCTCTCTTTTACCGTTCCTTAACTTGGTTTAGTTTCTCTTTCTCTTACTCCAGTGGTCTAGAATAGTCCTCAGCCATTCCCTAAAGTCGTCTCCTCGCTTGTGTTTCTGAAGGGAACCTGAAGGCGCTGAGCTCCCGAAGCCGCGGCGCCACCAGGAGCTCCGCAGACCCGGGGGAGGCTGCCCCGGCCCGCACCGACCTGGTGGACCGTGAGGCCCTGTGGAGGCTGCTGGAGAGCGACCCGGAGGCCACCAGGGTGCCGGACGCCACGCCCGCCTCCCGGAGCGAGAGCGTGGCGACGGCGGAGGAGGACTCGACGGAGGAGGACGCCGAGCCGGAGAGCGAGCACACGGAGTCGGCCGACACCAGCGGCGCCCAGGTCTCCGTGGAGAACTCCAGCTCCAGCTCCGGGCCGTTCCGCAGCAGCCTGGAGGAGGGCGCGGGCTACGGCCTGCGGCGGGTGGAGTCGGAGCACACGCAGGTGTCCGACTCGCTGTCCAGCGAAGAGGAGGACGACCAGGAGCTGGAGGCCATGGCCAGGTCCCGCCTCCTGAAGCAGGAGCGCGAGAAGAGGGAGGCCATCGACTCGCTGTTCCGCCACGCCCTGCTCTACTCGGAGGCGGGCGGCTGGCAGCGCCTGCTCCAAGGCCTGGGCCTGCTGGCCAGCCTGCTCCGGAGCAGCGCCCAGCGCCCCCTGGTGGACGCCCTCTCCCTGACCTCGCTGGACACCAGCTCGGCCTCGCACCTCAACCTGGTCTCCAATCTCCTGCAGCGCCACCAGCAGGCCCAGGACGGCGGCGGCTTCTACGGCCGCCTGCTCTCGCCCGCCTCCTCCCCGTCCGCGCCGCCGTCCCTGCTGCTGGAGCTGCTGATGACGCTGTGCCTCCGCTTCCTGCGCTCCCACTACCCGTCCTACCTCAGCCTGGGCCCCCACGACCTGCAGGGCAACCGCGAGGTGCAGGTGCAGAGCGCGGAGGTGCTGGTGCGGCTGGTCAACCAGCTGGGCAGCGTGGCCCAGCAGCGCCAGGGGGGCAACGGCGCCCGCCTGGAGCCCATCCGCCGGCTGCTGGCCGAGTGCCGCGTGCAGCAGCACGCGCTGCTCTCCCTGTCCGCCTCCATGTACGTCAGCCAGCGGGGGGGCGGCGGCGACAGGGGGGCGCGGAGCGGCGCCGAGATGCTGGGGGAGAAGGGCGGGCTGTCCGAGGAGAGCCTGGTGAACCTGGGGGCCGGGGGCGGCGGCCAGGAGCAGTACCCCCTGCAGGTGGAGCTGCTCAAGCTCATCCAGGCCCTCATCACCCTGGAGAACAGCATCGCCCAGGGGGGCGCCGCCTCGCCGGCCGGGGGGCCGCCGGGCCAGCCGGAGGAGCCCCGCGACTCCCCGACGGCCAGCACGCCGCTGGCCAGGGAGTGGCAGACGGCGGTGCTCTTCCAGCAGTCCATCAAGGCGGCGCAGTACGTCCAGAACCAGCCCATCACGGCCCAGGGCATGTTCGTGTCGGCGGCGGCCAGGGCCCTGCAGCCGCAGTACGGCTACGCCATGCACCCCCACTGGGTGTCCCTGCTGTGCTCCTCCCTGCCCTTCCTGGGCCGCTCGCTGGGCATCATCCTGGCGCCCATCATCAGCCAGATCTGCGTCAACCTGGACGATTTGGTCAAGGTGCACGAGCACGACGGGGGGAAGGTGAACCAAAGGTGAGCGCCCAGGCTCAGGACGAACTGACGCCGATCGACACTGCTCCATCGCATGGCTCGATGTTGTATGGATTCTGTATTCCTTTAGCCCACCCCTGCTCCATCCCTGTCATTGAATTACTTTTAAACGATTAATGGTAAAGTTAACTCCGCTTGATAAACTCAACTCAGGTTTTCCTCTCTCTCCGGTCAGCCTCAGCACTAGGAAGGAGAACATAGCTCCCGACTATCCTCTGACTCTACTAGAGGGCCTGACCACGATCACACACCACTGTCTACTGGACCACAAGGTACGGAGACACTCACTCACTCACTCACTCACTCACTCACTCACTCACTCACTCACTCACTCACTCACTCACTCACTCACTCACTCACTCACTCACTCACTCACTCACTCACTCACTCACTCACTCACACACCATGAGGGCTCTTTTTACGCGTATACTGTGAAAGGATTCACTATTCTTATTTTTCTAATATACATTTCCACATCAACAGAAAATGTACAAAAACTCATGAATAAGCAATTGCAGATGGAAATAGAGAAACAAAAACGTAAACAATCTTCCTAGCAACAAACGGTAACTTTGTACACGCTTGCATACATTCGCTTTCCCTCTGAATCCTCCACCGTTTCCTCCCTCCAGTCCCTGACCGCGTGTGATCCTGCCGACCTGCGTAACGCGCGCAGCGCAGTGTTGGAGGGGCTGCCCCACATGCTCAGCAGCATGACGCTGCTGTGGGCGGCGCTGAAGCGGGAGGAGGCCGTGGGCCGGGGTTCGGAGGGGGCCCAGGGCAGCCGGCAGGCCACCTCCTCCGTGTACTTCAGAAGCACCAAGGTGCGTGGCTGCTGCACGCTGCCGTTCCGTTGCGTTTACCTTTGGGCCTCACGTGGCGTAAAGGACGAGTTCAGGGTTTACTGTGTCAATTCTGTGTGTTGAAATACTAGATCCTGCGACAACGCATACTGGAGTTCCTGATCCCTCTGACGGGCCAGTACGGGGTCCAGATCATGGCGTCTGTTGGCTCGGTGTGGCTCAGCAGGAAGACCAAGAGGAGACACAGGAACAAGGTAGGAACCGTCTCTTTGTGAAGCCCAGGCGGTAGACTAGCATGTAGTTCCTCTAACGGCCTCCAGATGGCTCACGGTAGAGACTAGCATCCCTCTAAGGTGGTTCACGGTAGAGACTAGCATGTAGTTCCTCTAATGGCCTTTAGGTGTTTTACGGTAGAGACTAGCATGTAGTTCCTCGAATGGCCTCTAGGTGGTATACAGTGGAGACTTGCTTGTAGTTCCTCTAACGGCCTTCAGGTGGCATATGAAAACGACGAGCATGTAGTTCCTCTAACGGCCTCCAGATGGCTCAGGGTAGACACTAGCTGTGAGACTGGCATGTAGTTCCTCTAACTGCCTTCAGGTGGCTCACAGTAGAGACTAGCATGTAGTTCCTCTAATGGCCTTTAGGTGGCTCACAGTAGGCAATGGCAGAATCAATGGGAAGGAAAGTGATTCTCTACCAAAGCCAATAAAAGTTGTTCCTTTAGTTTGGTAAACAGTGGTTGGTTTGTCTTCGTGAAATACATTTTCAAGGTCCTGGTTAACAATTTCAATTCCTTAAAATGTGATTAAGGATTAAATAGTATGCCATAGACTACTGTGTGTTCAAGTTCTGCCATCATTGTGCCAAATATGGATAGTTCCTGCCCCCTCAAAATGTTCCTGTGTAGACCAATGGAGCCGTGCTGTCACTGCTAGTAAAGCCTCTGTCTGTGGCTCCAGGATCCAGGATAGTGGCTACATCTCACTGGAGCTCTCTGCCCCCAGGTTCTGCCCGTGCTCAGCGAGTCTCGTCTGATCGTCGTGGATCTGGTGAAATCGCTGAGCTCCATGCGGCCGGAGACCGTCCTGCACCTGGTCAAGGAGGTGGTGAAGAAACCCCACCAGATCAAAGCAGAACAGGTATCCACACACACACACACACACACACACACACACACACACACACACACACACACACACACACACACACACACACACACACACACACACGATCAAGCAGAACAGTTACACAGGCTGACTGACTGACTGACTGACTGACTGACTGACTGAAAGCATACAGATCCCTGATCTATCTTTGTTTGGCTCCCCCGTCAGAAGAGCACCCTGGTGGACATCCCCATGCTAGAGTTCAGCTACGCCTACGTCCTGAGGTGAGAACAATCATTCGAAGTTCATTCACGCCTCAACAATCACTGTAACGTGTAGCATTAACCTTTCACCTCCACCTCTCCTGTTCCTGTCCTCCAGTCTGTCTCCTCAGACCCTCCAGGAGAACGTCGCTCCTCTGCTCAGCCTCCTGCGCGAGTCCGTCCAGCTCAACCTGGCTCCCCCCGGTCACTTCCTGCTGCTCGGGTCCGTCTCCCCTCCTGTTAGCTCTGCTATAGCAGAGCTAACTAAAAACCTATATAAATGGGCTTGAGGTGAACGGGTGCATGTAATGAATCCGAAGGTTTCCTTTTCCGTCTCTTCGCAGCATCCTCGATGACTTTGTGAACCGGCTTCCCAACCTGGACAACAAGAAAGACAGTAGAGACCTCCAGGTACGACGTCAGGTACACGACATGCGCCGGCTTCCCTGGGACACTGCACAACACGCAGCCAGAGATGACTACACAAACTATTTATTAAAAAACATTAATAGTTGACGAATTAACGGAGCGAAAATACAATCAAATATAGTGACGGCCCACAGTCAAATGAACAGTTGAACTGGCGTTCCCGCAGAGACTCGCAGATTGGATCTGAATCGGGCCATCTTCGCACAGTCGCGCAGATTTTTTACACATAATCGCACAAATTAATGTAGTGAACATCTGTGCTCACCTTGTATTCGCCTTGTGCTCCCCTTGTAGGAGGTCACCCAGCGGATTCTGGAGGCAGTGGGGGGGGTCGCGGGCTCGTCCCTGGAGCAGACCAGCTGGCTGAGCCGCAACCTGGAGGTCAAAAATCAACCGCAGATTTGTCCCGAACTCGAGGACTCCGCCGAACCAGACGACCCAGATGCCGAAGTGGACTTGCTCGGTTGGTAGTTAAATCACGGAATCACAGTTAAACGGGACTTCACATCTTGTGACCTCCTGAGACTTGGCAGAACCTCAGACCTAGATTTAATATAGATATGAATTTGCCTGACCACAGCCCATACTACCTATTTAAGGTTTAGCTTCTCACAACATAAGTAGAGGGCCATGTTCTTTTTAATATGGATCCTATCTTTATGTTATCCAGGTAGCCTTGACTGGTGATGTGAACCTGCTGTGTGTCTCCTTCTTCAGGTGTGGGGTCCCAGGCCAGTACTATGGTCTCTGCCTCAGCCCCGTCGGTCTACAGCGTCCAGGCCCTCGCACTCCTGGCTGAGGTACGTTTCACTAAGTGTGTGCGTGCGTAGGTGTCTGTGTGTGTGCGTAGGTGACTGTGTGTGTGTGTGCGTAGGTGTGTGCGTGTGTCTGTTTCTGTCTGTGTAGGTGTGTGTGTCTGTGTGTAGGTGTTCGTATGTGTGTGTGTAGGTGTCTGTGTGTGTGTTTCCGGGTGCTGGTGTGTCTGTGTGTGCTTGTGTCTGTGTGTGTGTGTTTCTGTCTGTGTCTGTGTAGGTGTGTGTCTGTGTGTGTGTTTCCGGGTGTGTGTGTGTCTGTGTGTAGGTGTGTGTCTGTGCTCGTGTAGGTGTCTGTGTGTGTGTTTCCGGGTGTCTGTGTGTAGTTGTGCGTCGGTGTGTGTGTACTGTTCACCACTGACCTTCCTGTAGATCCTGGCCCCGCTCCTCGACATGGTGTACCGCAGCGATGAGAAGGAGAAGGCTGTCCCCCTGATCACGAGGATCATGTACTATGTGTTCCCGTACCTGAAGAACCACAGGTAGCCGCTGCTGCCCCCACCTTCACAGACACTCTAGGCGTCTGTAAAAGTGCACTCTAATTGGGTACCTTGTTTCGATTTTAGTTTTATGCCCATGACACTTAAACCGCGGTATAACACGGTCATTGGGGTCCAAAAACTATGACCTGCGGTATTCCCAGGAGCGAGCGTTGCATTATTTTTTGCGGCACATTGCATTATATCTGAATTTGCGGTATGTTGAACAGTGTTATGTCATCATGGCTTAACTGTACTTAGATGTCCACAATGTGTCCTTGCTCGGGACTGCCCCGTGTTTGACTGTCCACTTGGTAAAACTCTTGAGTGTTTAACGTTGGCGAGTTGGGGCGTTTGACCTCCCAGTGGAAAGGTTATATCCGTCTACCCCTAGGAACCTAATGGCGCGTTTCCACTGCAGGGTGCGGAACGGATCGGATCGCAAAGGTGCGGGTCGGATCGCGTTTCCACCGCCAAAAGTGGGCGTGACCCGGACTTTGCCGTACCCGTTCCGACCCCATTTTGGGGACTCCTCCGTTGCAGTACCCAAAACGAGACCAGACGCCTGAAAGGGTACCCTGGAATTCTAGCTACACCCCCCCTCCATTGATTGGTCGACAGAATCGTCACTTCCGGGTGACGCGGGGATAAAAACAAACAAACAGTAGCCTCGAGGTATTATTCTTTACAATTAACATGTCGCGTAAAAAGCTTGCTTGGGCGAACAAGGAGGTGGAGACGTTCGTCTGCATTCTTGGGGAGGAAGACGTTGTTTACGATGTTTACGTAGCTGCCGCGGCGATCGACATCCGGCCTACCACCAAGGGTACTGTCGGCAGTGGAAACGCGACCTCGGAACTGAGCTGGGCTTTACCGCCCCCTCCCTACCGCACCTTTGCGATCCGATCCGTTCCGCACCCTGCAATGGAAACGCGGCATAAAAAAGCACCAAAAGTGTCTGCTAAAGGATGAAATAGTTAAAGTCGACCGCTCCGTGGCACCGGGCCATGCTGCGGACCTGCCTCAGGTTCATCATGGTCATCGTGTTCATCATGATCTTCTCTGTCAGTGCCTACAACATGCCCAGTTTTGGAGCCGGGGCCCAGCTGCTGAGCAGCCTCAGTGGGTATGCCTACACCAAGCGGGCTTGGAGGAAGGAGGCCTTTGAGCTGTTCATGGACCCGCTGTTCTTCACCATGGAGGCCTCCTGTGCTCTTCAGTGAGTCCTTAAGTACATTTGTTTTACAGTAGGAACGGCTAACGTTAAGACCCTCGTCTAACTTCATTGGGCTCCTCCCCAGCTGGAGGTCCATCATTGACCACCTACTGACCCACGAGAAGACCATGTTCAAGGACCTCATGAGTGAGTACACGGTTGAGGGAGCTCCGTTGAGCTACACTGCACCTCATCTCATGTGTTGGAGCGGGTTCTAGTTCTTCCTTTCTTTCTTTGAAGCTTTGTATTTTTCCTTTGCGATTGGTTTCCAGGCATGCAGAGCAGCTCTCTGAAACTGTTTCCCAGTGCCGAGCAGAAGCCCATGTTGCTGAAACGACAGGCTTTCGCAATGTTCAGCGGAGAGGTGGACCAGTACCATCTCTTTCTGCCCTTGATTCAAGGTATGCATGTGTTATGATGTAGTGTCACAAATCAAGCAGAGTAGCTTCGATCCGGTAGAATGGGGCGTTTTGCTTTCTTGAGCTTCACGATTAGTTATGACCAATCGTGCTGCCGGGGGCAGGGATCTGTAAGTGTGTGAACTTAGACCCTACTAATTGTCACTTATCTTAACTCATGTCAGTGTTTCAACCTCAGACTGCCTAAGTGAGTCTTTACGCGTTGCCCTTTAGATTACCCTTATCTTAACACATGTCAGTGTTTCAACCTCAGACTGCCTAAGTGAGTCTTTACGCGTGGCCCTTAGAAGACCCTTATCTTAACACATGTCACCGATTCCCCCTCAGAGCGGCTGAGTGAGACTTTACGCGTTGCCCTTAGATTACCCTTATCTTAACAAATGTCAGTTTCCCCCTCAGAGCGGCTGAGTGAGACTTTATGCGTGGCCCTTAGAAGACCCTTATCTTAACACATGTCACCGATTCCCCCTCAGAGCGGCTGAGTGAGACTTTACGCGTGGCCCTTAGAAGACCCTTATCTTAACACATGTCACCGATTCCCCCTCAGAGCGGCTGAGTGAGACTTTACGCGTGGCCCTTAGAAGACCCTTATCTTAACACATGTCACTGATTCCCCCTCAGAGCGGCTGAGTGAGTCTTTACGCGTGGCCCTTAGAAGACCCTTATCTTAACACATGTCACCGATTCCCCCTCAGAGCGGCTGAGTGAGTCTTTACGCGTGGCCCTTAGAAGACCCTTATCTTAACACATGTCACCGATTCCCCCTCAGAGCGGATGAGTGAGTCTTTACGCGTGGCCCTTAGAAGACCCTTATCTTAACACATGTCACCGATTCCCCCTCAGAGCGGCTGAGTGAGTCTTTACGCGTGGCCCTTAGATTACCCTTATCTTAACACATGTCACCGATTCCCCCTCAGAGCGGCTGAGTGAGTCTTTACGCGTGGCCCTTAGAAGACCCTTATCTTAACACATGTCGGTGTTTCCCTCAGAGCGGCTGAGTGAGTCTTTACGCGTTGCCCTTTAGATTACCCTTATCTTAACACATGTCACCGATTCCCCCTCAGAGCGGCTGAGTGAGTCTTTACGCGTGGCCCTTAGAAGACCCTTATCTTAACACATGTCACCGATTCCCCCTCAGAGCGGCTGAGTGAGACTTTACGCGTGGCTCAGACCCCGTCCGTCTCCGCCCAGACCTTCCTGATGTTCCGTGTTCTCCTGCTGCGCATCTCCCCGCAGCACCTCACCTCCCTCTGGCCCATCATGGTCACGGAGCTGGTAAGAAGCTGACCTGGGTCTGCCGATCCAAAGCATTACCTCTAGGTGCTCCATGAAGTTACACAGACACAAAAGCATCACGTTTCTTGTTTTCCATTTCTTTTCAGATCCGAATATTTTCCCGTCTACATAAAGCCCTGCAGTCAGACAACGAGGTCTCCAAGTACGTAACAGTGTCGTTCTCTTATTCCATTGAAAAATACCTCGTTTTTTTAATTGAACATATCTCAATGAACATTCAAATGATTGCCCATTCCTTGATGCCCCCCCCCCCAGACTTTCCAAGGTGGTGCGTGGAGCCCTGGCCCGGAACAGTCCACCGAACATTCCCCAGCAGGAGCTGGACATGTATCTGTCCGCCTGCAAGTTCCTGGATACGTCGCTTGCTTTCCCTCCAGATAAGATGCCCCTATTCCAAATGTAAGAGCCACAGGCGGGTTCATCCAACGACGACAATCTTGCTGCGGGCGTCAATTCTTATTTTTGAGATCCAAAGTCTGGATGTTTCATTTGGCCGAGCGAGCGTGTGACGTGCCGGTAACGAACATCTGCACACAGGTATCGCTGGGCCTTCGTCCCCGAGGTGGACGTGGACCGCTACAGTGGGCCGGAGAACGCACTCCTCGAGGGAGAGCAGGAATGCAAACCGCACGTTCTTAGAATACTGGAGGGGATGCAGCTTCGACATGGGGTGAGCTCACAGAAAGCACCCCGCTGAGCTTCATGTAAGGTGCGAAGCGAAAAAAGCAAAACCCTAACTCTGTTGTTGTCGTTTCAGGTGTCCAACGGGATGGTGGAGGAATCGTGCACGGAACCGTTGGAGTTCCCCCTCCTCCGCCAGCGATCCCTGCCCTCCATCACCCATCTTGTGCCCTTCTTCCAGACCCTGTGCTGCTCCTTCCAGGGCCCTCCTGCCGAGGGCCCTGCCCGGAGCCAGCCAATAGCAGACTACCCGGCTGCCAGCAGCGACGGTGTCCTGAAGAGGCTGGAAGCCATCACAGAAGAAGAATTCTTGGATCCCATGGAGAGTTAACTATCCCCGTTACGCTTTCTGAGCAACTGGGCGGAGCCTAGGAGGTAAAGCTTGTGAAGTCCTAAAGGGGAAGGCGACTGGGGCAATATTCGCCGTACGTCGTTAGCGAGAGCAGAAAAGAAAACGACAAATGGCGGTTGCTCTTAAAGAGCTGCTAAATGTCATGCTTTGTCCTGTTCCTATGCTCGTCCATCTCACCTGTGCTTACACACTTATCTGGGATACAGAAATGTGGGAAGCTTCTTTCTGTGTTCTCCTCTCTGTGGTTATGTATCTGTATGTTCTGGATCGGACATCTCTTTTGTTTTCTTGAAGTTAAGGGAATTATTGTCACAACTATGGATACGTCAGGGAATGTTTGAATACAGGATGGTAGTAATTAATAGCATAGTAAGAAGTCTGTATCATAATAATTCAGCGTAATTTTAATGGCACAGAAGATATTGTTATTAATGAAATCCCCATTTAAAGTATTAAAACATATTTCTTGCATAGCTGAGTGGATTTGTGGGATGTATATAAGCTACATGTCAACAAGTTGTGCTTTTTCCTAACTGGTTGTATTTGGGTATTATTTTACTTTTAGTCCTGAATGTGATAAGTCAAATGATTTATTTTTATTTCTTGTTCTTGCCGGTTTCAGTTTCTTTTTTTTTTTTTTTTAATGGAAGGCAAACATAACTTGTTGATTGGAATATCAAAAAATATTTCAATCAAAAAGTCTTGAATGTTAAAGCTGTTATTGTTGGGAATGCTTATGATGTGTGGAGGTTTCATTAATAAGTTATATTTAAATAAAAACATTCAAATCGACACAATTGAATGCATACATATATTTTTTTAATTTAATAGTAAGTAGTGTTGCGTTCTTTGAAGAAAGTAGTCCAATCCGGATCGCTTTTAACTCACTTTATTTGTCAAAGTATATTTCGGTATGGTAACTATGAAGCAAAAGGAGGGGAATTGTATTGAGCACGCGTGCGAGCGACAACCAGCTGGCCAATACCTCTTACCCGCAAGTCTGGACTACCGGATGTTTCTGCCCTTGTTTGCTTCCGGACCTATTTAAATACCTAGTAGGCGTGGCCTATGTGACGCATTAGCCTCGGCTTCCCCACCTGTCTAAAGGTGCTGCCTTCTGTGGATGGAGCAGCTATTGCAGCCTTCAGTAAGGTCCTGCTCCCCTTGTGGCTATGTACAGTATTTACGGCTTATATGTTCGGTCCTGCTTCCTAGTGGCTATGTGAGGGTAATACACCCCGGGCAGAGGTCCATTCACGTCTAAAAATCCCCTTATTTTAAGGCAATCTTCAAGCGGGTCAAACGTATCAACACAGGTCTGACGTATGTCAGACACCAACCCGCTTGAAGATTGCGTTGAAGATTAGTTAAACGTTTGAACAAAGGTTACTCTGCCGTCCGAGAAGTTGTGTCTGGTGTGTGAACAACCAGGCGACGAGACATACGAGGCTTCGACGGAACTCTGTATAGGCCGCTACGTTATGTATGGCAGCCATTGTATAGGTGCCTCGTGTAATGCCACGAAGTAGTCATCCGCTGTAGAAGTGCGGCATTGCCATCATGGGTTGCATTGACGGTTTTAGTCGCTATATTGTTTGGATGGAGGCCTACACCACAAACAATGACCCCAGGGCTGACTACTTCGTGTCATCCGCTGCACGCTTGGGAGGATGCCCGGAGCGTCTGCTTGCTGCAGAGGAACGGAAAATGCACACGTCGAGATTAAAGTCGACATGACTTTTCAACTTTATCCTCGATATTTCGAGTTTAATGTCGACGTGTCGATTTTAATCTTGTCACGGCAAAAATATTTTTCTCTTCACGTGTGGCCCTAATATTCCGTCGTAAAAGTAGGCCTACCACTTTCGATGATTTGTACTGTGTTCGACTATAATAATGTTTAAGTAGTAAGACGTTTAGAATAACTCAATGATATTCACTCAACATTTTTTCAGTTAAGTTTACAATAAACGAGTATCACAGACGACCAAACACATTAAATGTTTCTTAAGAATTTACGCTCACCTTTTTTCAAATAAACGGCTCCTCTTCGTTTCTCCTTTCAACCGTGCGCAGAAATATGGATTCAAAGTCACTCAGGCACGCAAAACGTACCACGTGACGCAAAACGTACCACGTGATGAAGCACAGTGAGCCTTTTTTTTAACTCAGCTTGGACTATCTAGCTAACATAACATTGATTTTCAATTTGGTTAACTTCCATGTAGTTGAGGCGTTGTCAATTAATTATTTTAAGTTAAATAAACTTTCTACACACACCCATGTCATATTGACAAGAAAACAATTGTTAAGATAACAAACCAGCAAAATTCGGGTTTACAGTGCAACTGGGCAACTCTTTTATCAAAATTTGGCCCGAGTTGCCGAACGGCAGTAGAATCATAACAGCGTCATGAGGTGTCGACGTTGCAAAAATGTTTTCCCCATAATTTCCAGCTATGTGACCGCACCGTTTATCCCAATGCTTTATTTCTCTTTGAAAATAATAATTATGATGATGATAGACCATGTGAGCTGATTTAACAACCTCCTTCTGCATCTTACCGGTAGGGACAGCTGCTGTCTTCTTCTACGGCTGCGCACTGCTGTCTTCTTCTACGGACTGCCATATGCGCGCCAACTCGTTTCCTTCATTCCTATATAAATATGCTTAACTGGCTGAAATCAGGGAAACTGTCAAGTGCGACGTCTCCTGATAATGTTGTTAGTCACGAAGGAGGAGAGGGGCCAAGAGAGAGAGGATTTGGAGGCAACAGAGACGGGGAGAATAGAGAAAGAAAATTAGTGGGAGTCAAAACGATGCGCCGGAGGAAACCGAAGAGGGAAGGAGATGGCAAAAAAAGAGATCATGAGGGTGAACACAAGACAGGGAAAAAAAGAAGGAAATATGATGACAATTATCTGGGTCTGGGCTTCACTTGGATCGGCGATACAGATGCTCGAAGCCTCAGTGCGTGGTGTGCAGTGAGGTTCTACAGCTGTCTGAAGCCGTCGTCAACTGCGCACGAAACATGGCAATTTAAGTCGAATGCCCCTTTTGCTATATTTGCGCTATATTTGATTAAACATGACTCGTTATATTCCGATAAAACAAAGCTTTGTTGCGTTATGTTTCCCTTCTTTTTGAAGTGGGGATTGGGGGTGCGCCAACCCGGTTGGGACGTAGAAGGGGATGCGCAGGAAAAAAAGTTTGGGAACCGCTGCTCTTCACTATGACTGCAGAAGTCAGCATATTAATAGACACATCCTGACATTTGCTGATGACAGTTATTGTTAGTTTACTGCATAAACACGAATCTCAGCAGAGTGGTTGATGAGTTTGTCAGGTCTTTTCTTCAGCTTAACATCTCAAAGACAAAAAATATGGCCATTGATTTAGAAGAAACCAATCTTGTTCTCCACCACCTACATACATAAATGGAAACTGTGTAGAGATGGTTTTATAAATATCTGGGAACAATGATAGACAAAAAACTCAAATTTGACGTCAATACTGATACTATTTGAAAGAAGGGGCAACAACGATTGTACTTCCTTCGGAAGCATAACTTCTTCAATGTCGATAAGGTTATGTTGTCTTTATTTTATAAATCTTTTATAGAATCTGTTACTGTCCGTCCACACCAGAAGCGAAATGAGCGACCAAATCGCCGGAAGTCATTCACTTTCTATGGGCAAGAGCGACCAGAGCGACCAAAGCGACCAACGCTACCAGCGGCCAAAGTTGAGCGACCAGAGCGTCAAAAAGAAGTTGAAAACTTTTTAACTTTATGCAAATTACTATTATTCGCTTCAGCGACCAAACACTGACAGCCAATCGGAATGTAGACGCTCTTCGCTTGCGTGGATCCCAGGGAACATCGGCAGGCACTTTGGTTCCTACCTACCTTTATTCACTCACTGAACAAAATGTCGGCTGAAGTATTAATCGCGGCTGTAACTGGGCACCCGGTGTTGTACGAACCCACCCTTTTTCAGTTCAGAGATCGAAACGCCATAGTGGTTTGGATATCAAGTGATGATAAGCGGGAGTATTTATAGGCTACATCTAGAACGTTCGTATTTAAGCGGGAATCATTATAATTTGCTCTACATGCCACCAATCTAACCAAACAATCGCGTGTAGCATGCTTTAAACATAACCAAAAAAGTATTTGAAATCGTCACATAAACAAACTAATCGACAAGACGAGGGATAAATGACAAGGGATATATCTCTTGTCTTTTATCCCTCTATTCCCCACTATTCACGGAGCCTGAGGTGAATAATTTTTAATTAAATAGTCTAGATAGATAGATAGTCAAGTCTTTATTAATACCAAACGACACAAATCGTCGGGAATCCATTTAGGTGGTTCGTCCCACACAGGACAGTAGCCTACAATACCACACAGAACAAGTCTGACTGGATAATACACACAATACATCACATTAAAACTAGACACGCGTTGATAGATAGATAGACAGAAAGGCCTAGATAGATAGTTAGATATGTTCCATTATTTGCCTTGCGGAGCCAACCAGTCCTGTGCACGTATGCAAATGAGCCATGTGTCCCAATGTCTATTTGTTTTGAATGCGACGAATGAGTGCAGATCATGATTTGCAGATCCAGATCAGTGAAACATATTTTAACTACTACAGCACGCAGGGTTTTTTGTTCTCGGTTGTAATTAGCCTACATTTTAGGATTTTTTTTATATTGGGGGGAATCACTGTCCTACTTGTTGTCGAAGCACTTTATCGAACAAGCAAAACCGTCTCGGCAATATGGCCAAGGTGTATGGGAGAGTTCACTATTTGATATGGCTGTCTGTAGGGCCTACTAAACGCCTACGGCTCCTTTAAATGCGTCTGCATAATTGAATTGTACGTCATGAGCGACTTGAGCGACCAAAGCGAACAGAAAAATTCGCAGCGAAACTTTGTGAGCGACCAGAGCGTCTTTGACGCTTTGGTCGCTCCTGGTGTGGACGTAGGCCGACAAAAACAACCTCAGCCATATTGTGAAGGTGGCTGGAAAGTTGATTGGCTGTCCACAAGTAGCCTATCCTTGGACTGTAAAATTCACCCCCTTCATTGTTCATTTGAGGCCCTTGCCTCAGGCCGGAGACAAGAGTCCCTCTTTCCTAGTCCAATAGGACAAGAACTCTTTTATCCCTAGCGCAATTCGTTTGCTCAATTTGCACAATTCTTTGCACATACCTGTAAATGTATTTGAATCTGATGACTAGATAAGTATGACCGTTTTTTAACTTATATTACCCCGTGTCTATCTCTTTGTCTCTTTGCCTTGTGTATATTGTGTTTTTTATGTCTTCCTGACTGCAAGACAAGTTTCCCTTTTTGGGAACATAAAGTTAAACTGAACTGATCAGAGGGTCGGCAACATGGACGGCGAGAGACTGATTGTCGAAGTGGAGCAACATAAAATAATTTATGAAATAAATCATCCTTTTTATAAGGACAATGTCAGAAAGGACAAAGCCTGGCATTTAATTGCAGTAGTTTTGTGAGTGATGGTGAGTACATTAGGTTTAGGATTATCGCGTGATCTCGCGTGAATACGGCTGCCTCGCAAGGCAGCGCTACGCTGCCGTGCGCCCGGTTGGGATTGACGCAGGTCAGAGGACGATGGAAATCAGGCGTTAGGCGCGTTCACTCTCCTGGTGATAACGAGACGTCTCGCCACCAGTGATGACATTCACGCTTATCGTGTTCCCTACAGCGACCGTGACACCACAGTGTACGGTCGCTGGAGATAGGATAGTAGGTGATAGGCATCAAGGAAAGAAAGGCATGCAAACTTGAAACTGATCCTAAGTTCTGTTTACTGTTTTATTTATCGGATAAAAAGAACCTGCTGTGAAGAACTTTTAGATTCCCAACCGGCTGTTGGATAGTAGACCTATCCTTTTGCTTTTATTTATGAGAAGCATATATATAGCCACTGTATGGAAGGCAGAACTTCCCCTTATCTAGAACTGGTTTACCAGTAGGCCTACACAACGTTTCAAACTGAGCAAAGTCATGCCAACAGACGTTACATCAGTCAATAGTAAAGTATAGTATGTGATATAATGGTTGATTATTTTATATTGAGTAAGACGTTGATGTTCCTCCATGTTCATGCGCGTCACTAGTAAACCACGCCACCAACTGGGCAACTCTTTTATCAAAATTTGGCCCGAGTTGCCGAACGGCAGTAGAATCATAACAGCGTCATGAGGTGTCGACGTTGCCAAAATGTTTTCCCCATAATTTCCAGCTATGTAACCGCACCATTTATCCCAATGCTTTTCTCTTTGAAAATAATAAATGATGATGACCATGTGAGCTGATTTAACAACCTCCTTCTGCATCTTAACGGTAAGGGAAACGCCTCAATAAATTAGGACACGCCTGCCAGAAAAACAAATATGCTTTTGGTTTCTAATAACCTTTCAGGTGAACAGGTGACGTTTCCATCCAGAGAGTGTAACAGCCACAGACCAGACGTGTGTCTTCATTTAGAGGAGAACATTTGTTGCGTTTCCAACGTTTCTGTTGGACATTGTGGAGGAGGATAATAGGGGAGCCTGAAACTAAAGCGCACAGGACCTTTCGCGGTTCAAACCAATCTCGCCAGGTAGTAATAATACAATTAATAATTAATTGACCAGGTGAAAAAATATTATATCTAACTAACAGAACACAACGAGTAAAGGTAAATGGTTGTCTCTCGGAAAGGTGTGTCTCTTCCACTGGCTCTCCCGTACTTTCCCCTCATACTGTATATCCTCTACACTAATGACTGTAGAAGTCAGCATAATAATAGACACATCCTGAAATTTGCTGATGACAGTTATTGTTAGTTTACTGCATAAACATGAATCTCAGCATGGGCCAGTGATTGATGAGTTTGTCAGGTCTTTTCTTACGCTTAACATCTCAAAGACAAAAAATATGGCTTTTGATTTTAGAAGAAACCAATCTTGTTCTCCACCACCTACATACATAAATGGAAACTGTATAGAGATGGTTGCATAAATATCTGGGAACAATGATAGAAGAAAAAACTCAAATTTGACGTCAATACAGATGCTATTTGAAAGAAGGGTCAACAACGATTGTACTTCCTTCGGAAGCTTAACTCCTTCAATGTCGATAAGGTTATGTTGTCTTTATTTTATAAATCTTTTATAGAATGTGTTCTCACTTTTTCTTTTATTGCCTGGTATGGGGGCATCAGCCTTAGGGACAAAAACAACCTCAGCCATATTGTGAAGGTGGCTGGAAAGTTGATTGGCTGTCCACAAGTATCCTTGGACTGTAAAAATCACCCCCTTCATTGTTCATTTGAGGCCCTTGCCTCAGGCCGGCGACAATCGGCAACGCTGCCGTGCGCCCGGTTGGGATTGACGCAGGTCAGAGGACGATGGAAATCAGGCGTGAGGCGCGTTCACTCTCCTGGTGATAACGAGACGTCTCGCCACCAGTGATGACATTCACGCTTATCGTGTTCCCTACAGCGACCGTGACACCACAGTGTACGGTCGCTGGAGATAGGATAGTAGGTGATAGGCATCAAGGAAAGAAAGGCATGCAAACTTGAAACTGATCCTAAGTTCTGTTTACTGTTTTATTTATCGGATAAAAATAACCTGCTGTGAAGAACTTTTAGATTCCCAACCGGCTGTTGGATAGTAGACCTATCCTTTTGCTTTTATTTATGAGAAGCACATATATATAGCTTATAGCCACTGTATGGAAGGCAGAACTTCCCCTTATCTAGAACTGGTTTACCAGTAGGCCTACACAACGTTTCAAACTGAGCAAAGTCATGCCAACAGACGTTACATCAGTCAATAGTAAAGTATAGTAGGCCTATGTGATATAATGGTTGATTATTTTATATTGAGTAAGACGTTGATGTTCCTCCATGTTCATGCGCGTCACTAGTGAACCACGCCACCAACTGTGCAACTCTTTTATCAAAATTTGGCCCGAGTTGCCGAACGGCAGTAGAATCATAACAGCGTCATGAGGTGTCGACGTTGCAAAAATGTTTTCCCCATAATTTTCAGCTATGTGACCGCACCGTTTATCCCAATGCTTTATTTCTCTTTGAAAATAATAAATGATGATGACCATGTGAGCTGATTTAACAACCTCCTTCTGCATCTTAACGGTAAGGGAAACGCCTCAATAAATTAGGACACGCCTGCCAGAAAAACAAATATGCTTTTGGTTTCTAATAACCTTTCAGGTGAACAGGTGACGTTTCCATCCAGAGAGTGTAACAGCCACAGACCAGACGTGTGTCTTCATTTAGAGGGGAACATTTGTTGCGTTTCCAACGTTTCTGTTAGACATTGTGGAGGAGGATAATAGGGGAGCCTGAAACTAAAGCGCACAGGACCTTTCGACGTTCAAACCAATCTCGCCAGGTAATAATAATACAATTAATAATTAATTGACCAGGTGAAAAAATATTATATCTAACTAACAGAACACAACGAGTAAAGGTAAATGGTTGTCTCTCGGAAAGGTGTGTCTCTTCCACTGGCTCTCCCCAGGGTTTTGTACTTTCCCCTCTACTGTATATCCTCTACACCAGGGATTCCCAAAGTGTGGTTTTAATCCCTTTTATTTTTAATCAAAAAACTATATTTTAAACGTAGAAGAAGACAGCATGCTGTCTTCTTCTACGGCTGCGCACTGCTGTCTTATTCTACGGACTGCCATATGCGCGCCAACTCGTTTCCTTCATTCCTATATAAATATGCTTAACTGGCTGAAATCAGGGAAACTGTCAAGTGCGACGTCTCCTGATAATGTTGTTAGTCACGAAGGAGGAGAGGGACCAAGAGAGAGGATTTGGAGGCAACAGAGACGGGGAGAATAGAGAAAGAAAATTAGTGGGAGTCAGACGATGCGCCGGAGGAAACCGAAGAGGAGGGAAGGAGATGGCAAAAAAGAGATCATGAGGGGGAACACAAGACAGGGAAAAAAAGAAGGAAATATGATGACAATTATCTGGGTCTGGGCTTCACTTGGATCGGCGATACAGATGCTCGAAGCCTCAGTGCGTGGTGTGTGCAGTGAGGTTCTACAGCTGTCTGAAGCCGTCTTCTCTCCGTCGTCACCTGCTCACGAAACATGGCAATTTAAGTCGAATGCCCCTTTTGCTATATTTGCGCTATATTTGATTAAACTTGACTCGTTATATTCCGATAAAACAAAGCTTTGTTGCGTTATGTTTCCCTTCTTTTTGAAGTGGGGATTGGGGGTGCGCCAACCCGGTTGGGACGTAGAAGGGGGTGCGCAGGAAAAAAAGTTTGGGAACCGCTGCTCTTCACTATGACTGCAGAAGTCAGCATATTAATAGACACATCCTGACATTTGCTGATGACAGTTATTGTTAGTTTACTGCATAAACACGAATCTCAGCATGGGCCAGTGGTTGATGAGTTTGTCAGGTCTTTTCTTCAGCTTAACATCTCAAAGACAAAAAATATGGCCATTGATTTAGAAGAAACCAATCTTGTTCTCCACCACCTACATACATAAATGGAAACTGTGTAGAGATGGTTTTATAAATATCTGGGAACAAAGATGACAAAAAACTCAAATTTGACGTCAATACTGATACTATTTGAAAGAAGGGGCAACAACGATTGTACTTCCTTCGGAAGCTTAACTTCTTCAATGTCGATAAGGTTATGTTGTCTTTATTTTATAAATCTTTTATAGAATCTGTTAGGGACAAAAACAACCTCAGCCATATTGTGAAGGTGGCTGGAAAGTTGATTGGCTGTCCACAAGTATCCTTGTACTGTAAAAATCACCCCCTTCATTGTTCATTTGAGGCCCTTGCCTCAGGCCGGCGACTAAGAGTCCCTCTTTCTAAGTCCAATAGGACAAGAACTCTTTTATCCCTAGCGCAATTCGTTTGCTCAATTTGCACATACCTGTAGGCCTAAATGTATAAATCTGATGACTATAAGTATGACAGTTTTTTAACTAGGCTAATAGCCTATTAGCCCGTGTCTATCTCTTTGTCTCTTTGCCTTGTGTATATTGTGTTTTTTATGTGTTCCTGACTGCAAGACAAGTTTCCCTTTTTGGGACAATAAAGTTAACTGAACTGAACTGATCAGAGGGTCGGCAACATGGACGACGAGAGACTGATTGTCGAAGTGGAGCAACATAAAATAATTTATGAAATAAATCATCATTTTTATAAGGACAATGTCAGAAAGGACAAAGCCTGGCATTTAATTGCAGTAGTTTTGTGAGTGGATCGCGTGAATACGGCTGCCTCACAAGGCAGCGCTGCCGTGCGGCCGGTTGGGATTGACGCAGGTCAGAGGACGGTGGAAATCTATGGAAGTAAATCTGTGCCATCGGGTTTTGAAAATAAAAACACAGAATTATAAGCATAGAATATTTACGCATTGAAATAACCTATCTGAATTTTTTGCCTCTGAATTTAACTCTTTACATTTTCAATATATCATATTCACCTTTATTTTTCAATGTTAAAAAATTCAACGTTAAAATATTAAACTCAAATATTTTCAATGTCCAAAAATTCAGTCCGCCAAAGTCACCATCAAAATTCAATGTACGAAATTCAGTGTTAACATCCGGGGTTCCAAGAAAGAGCAATCGATCCTAGATGCTAGATCGCGGTCAAACAAGTGGTCGCGTCATTCTCGTTAGATACCTGACTCTCACGCGGGAAGGCAAAACAGATTTAGCCATGTCCAACGGCAACAGCAGCGGTAATGGTACGGAAGCCCCCAAGGGACATGGAGGAAAAAAATAATTTTGGTTGAAAATAAATAAATAAAAAAGCAGAGAGAAAAAAAATAATTTGGTTTGCAAGATATCGCAAACCAACTTCCGGGTCAGAGGAAAAAACTAACAACCACAACGATGGAGTTTGGGGGATTTATCAATGTTTATTTTGAGCTTGGCCTCAAATATTCGGACATCAATACTTGCCAGTAGGCACGCCTTCCACATAAGTGAGACATCTGAAGAGGATACTGCGAGATAGGGGACACTCGCCGCAAGGCCTACTCTGACCTGTCGGACCTGGTGGATTTTATTAGCGACCAACTGCAGTACTCTGGACAGCTTCACGGGTACCGATGGATGTAGCCTACGCTAAATGCAACATGGAGCATGGACTGCGTGTGAGGAAAGAGGATGTGCGGTTGTTGTTGAAAGAGCTCGATCCCAGAGGAGTGTCACGCGAGACGTCTCAGACGACGAAACTAACTACTAGTGTAGATAATAATAGATAGTGTACATAATATACAACTAGTATTACTTTTCATACCCTGACATGTTTTGATTGTTAATGTTCCTGCAGTCTTCTTCTAAATGTCACATGATGTTGCTGTGGTGTCAAGACAGCTGATTTTATACAGGTTTCAGGTCATCCTACTTGAACCGGCAAGACGACCGCACCCCCTGCCAGTGGCGTGCACACATAGACACTAGGTGGTGCTAACGCACCAGGACTTTTGCCCTTTATCAACGAAAATGCCCTTTTGAAACTTATTTTTTTATTTTTTTATTTTATATTATTAACATTTTACTGAGGCCGGTTTTGAAATGATCTTTTAAAAACCTAAGCGATTAAAAACGACTGAAACAATGCCCAAAAATGAGCCACGTCCCCCTTGCACAGACCAGACTCAATTCTCTTCCTTTGTCACGTGCACTCGCGCTGGCACGCGCAGGGCACCACATGCGCTTCAGTAAACAGAAGCGTCTCCAGCATAGCATAGCATCTTCTCCCGTGTTCCCACCAGCCAGGTAACATACAGATCAAGTAAAATCGTATAGTTTGCCCTCTAAGCCCAACGTGTAGCCTAATCATTTTGTTGTGCAGTAAAATGTCTCATACAGCAACAAACAACTAAGCATTTTTAGTCGACTGGTCACCTGATAAAGTTTTACGCTGTATAGCCCAATGACAGATAACGCAAGGACGACCATAGGCTTATTAGGCTACAAATTATTTCGGTAGAGTTTGCAATTGCAAATCTGCAAATGTGTTAGGACGAACGTTTTCTGTTGTATAGGTTTTGTCAGGCAACATAAATTAACACATTTATTTTTGGCAGAAAAAAACGGGAAGTTCCTCATGTGAAAAATGCCCATCTGTAGGCCTATTCAATGACAACAGTTAGCAGCTAACTCCTTCTTCTCGTACTTTTTGGTCTCTTTGTTAATTGTATATTGATTTTGATTTACTAATTGCAGCACAATGCCAAGAAAAGAGAGGCTGAAAAAAGAACGAATAAAAGAGCTACAGCAGGCAGAAGGATGCTGCTTTAAAGCAGTAGGCCTACGCAGCAAGAAGTGGAGGGTAAACAGAAGACAGTGGAGGGCAAAGTGAAGTTTATCTACTTCGCCGAGATGTCTAGAGTTCATCTTGGGACTTAACAATGACTGTATATAGTTAATATAGGATGTGGATTTTATCTGTTGGTGGTGTGACTTTTTTCTATAGGAAACTCACGTGTAGAGAATGATACAAATAAAAGTAAAATTTCATTCAACATGTGCGTGTAACTTTTTTATAATAAGGTGTTCCGCGTGCGCTAAAAAGTGCCCTTCCCTTCCCCCCTGAGCACCTGCCCCCCAAAATGTCTGTGCACGCCACTGCTGGGCCCCTGCTGTATACAATCAGCTGTCTTGACACCACAGCAACATCATGTGACATTAAGAAGAAGACTGCAGGAACTTGTCATGGTATGAAAAGTAATACTAGTCTGATTACAAGAATAATTAAGTGAATTGTTCTTGAACAAGTACAATTATTAATTCATTGTTACGTTTTTCATCTAGCTAATGTGGCCAGTGAAAAATATGGACTAAAAATATCAGGAAACAGCACCAAACTTGTTGGGCAATTTTTTGTTTATTCAGATTTCCACATACGGGATAGCAATATAGTTACAGTAATAAAAAATCTTCCATTCTCAACAAAAACATGAATAGCGTGTGTTGTCGTTTTTTAACCCCTCTCTCGGTATTTGAAACCACAGGTTGTAAATGCACGGATTTCAAAATGCTTTTCTGTCGGTAACATGTCAATATTTGTACTGATTGGCCATCAGAAGTTCAGAGTTCGATAGATACATAAATTTTTTTGGTCCCATCATTTGAAATCCAATGATATTCTATCATGAAAGACTCAGAATAAGTATTCACATTTAGTTACTGAAGCCAGTTACCTTTTTTGTTAAATACAATTCTAACTGAAAAAGGTGATATATTTGTTAAAGTAAAGTTCTGAAATTGATACACATTTGATATACTTTTCACAGGCTTTGTCTATAAAGCCCCCCCTAATTTCTGTGTTTCTAAACTCGTTTAAAGGAATATAACATTTGCCAAAAGCTAGAGATGTTGAACTTTGACTTTAAAGGAAACTTATAAAGGAAAAGGACAGCAAGGTGAATTACTTATGTGACCAAAAAATCCTGCCACTTCGAAGCTCAACACAAGACACAACTAAATACATCTGACCTACACACATGCCCTGATGGCCTCTCTGAGGTGCATGTACAAATTCACTGCCTGATATGGATCTGTTGCTAGAGTGAGATTGGACTCAGCCATAAAGATGTTGCATAGTTCATATAGATCTGGATCACACGGTTTGGTCTGGCGAAAGATACATTCATTTTTGCACAGTTGAAAATCATAATCTTCAATTGGGGAAAGGAAGTCTCTTGTCCCAGAGTTCAGGTAATGCAAACATCACGTTCGGCCGACCGCTGGGGACGTTAAGGTTTTTCGATGGCCTGATGGTGTGTGTGTTCCAATCCTGTGCAGTGTCATCCAACTCATCCTGTTAAAAGCAAGAATATAAAAACAGTAAATACATTAAGGAAGAACTATAAATGCATATCCAGGGCTCTTCGCTTACTTTTTTTAAGTGGTAGCACTGGTGCCAGCAAGCACAAAAATTCAGTAGCCTAAAAATAAATTTTGTAGCAGTGTGAACTTGCATAACCATAACCCTTGCATTTCACTCTAATTACCTTTGAGCATGTCATCTTGGTCCATTGGCCCATAGAACAATAATATTAATATCTATATCTGTATATTGTTTATGTATACACATAATTATAATAATGATCAACATTTTTAGAACATTTCCTTTGAATTAAAACCAAACTTTATACATTGAACACAGCCTATTCAATTAATTAGTATACATATTTCTACAATCTAGGATAAATTAAATAGGTTGTTGTGAATGTGTTTGGAGTAGTTCTTCCATGGCTTATTTCAAAATGTGTCTATAGGCTACTGTTGACTGCTCTCAGCTCTCTGCAGCTGAAGGAGTGTGTCCAGCCAAAGTGGCGGGTGGACTCAATAACTTAAAACTACTTTACCCAGTTTGTCGAGTGTTAATTTTGAGCCCTCAAAGCAGTGTTGTGCATCACTTATGGAAGTAAATCTGTGCCATCGGATTTTGAAAATAAACAACCATTGAATTCTAAGCACTGAATATTTATGGATTGAAATAACGTAACTCAAAATAAAATGTTTGTATTATTGGATATTTTGAATAATTATTAGCTATTGCATATATAAACCCACACATGCATAATCCCATTCACAAATATATACAAGTTTTAACAATACTTGCTACACTTTTGTAGTTTATGTTATTTATTTAGTTTAATTGATCATTTATGTTTTTTCTTGAAGTGCTATTTTTTTTACATTACATACATTGCACATACTGCACCCCTGAAATCTTCAATATATACGTTATAAAACAATGTACATGGGGTGAGTAGTGGTGTAAAATAACGTGATTCTGCAGTGGGAGCATTATTTGATAGAGCCAATTGGTCTATCCACATACTGTAGCTGTGTTCGAAATCGTTCCCTATCATGGATGTAGTGCACTAAATAGGGTGCACGCCATTTTGTAGGGTGTTCGAATTCTCAGTGGTCCACTATATAGGGCACTATATAGTGGTACAATAATAGGGTACATACGATGTTCCCTACATGTTACTCCCGTATACCACAATGCAATGCGGTTGTATTTTTCCAGGGGAGAAGAAGAAGCCAAATAACCGCGAAAACGAATACATTTAATGATGGCGTCTCCGGCTTTCGTTTAGAAATGTCAACAATTTATTTGGGATTTAACATAGAATATTTAACATTCAAAATTAATTAAACAAGGAAATGTAACATTCAACATCAATACAACCTCCAGCTTTCGTCGTGAGTGCCCGGTTTGTTTACATGATGTGGGCGCATCTGTCTGCGTCACACAAATACCCGGCGCATTTACTGACGCAAATGACGTTTAGAAATGTTCAGCGTAGTGTCCGAATTCTCGTTCCCTATTCCCTATATAGTGCACTATATCATGTACACTATATAAGGAATAGGGAACGAGTGTATAGGGAACGATTTCGAACACAGCTTTTCGAACGTGCGATGGTGTAGGTCAGGGTTAGCATGAAGGAGGTGTCACGTTAAAATTGTACCGGGGGCGAAAATTGTACCGGTGTCACGTTAAAATTGTACCGGGGGCGAAAATTGTACCGGCCTACGTCATCTGTTGTTTACATCTTGACAACCTGCGTAACAGACGAAGCGATCGTCTGTTCCCGGGCAGGTTGCAAAAAACATTCGGCTCATGTTTCCAAAAGACGAAATAACATAATACAGATAACGGATCGTTAGATAACACTTGTTTTTACTTTATATTTGTATTGTATTTAATTGTTTAATCGAATAGCAACAGACGACGCGATCGTCTGTTGCCGGGAAACGGGCGATCGCGTCAAATGACGTAGGACGCGAATGTTCAAGAACCTTCCTACGTCATTTGACGCGATCGCCCGTTTCCCGGCAACAGACGATCGCGTCGTCCCTTGCTATTCGATTAAACAATTAAATACAATACAAATATAAAGTAAAAACAAGTGTTATAGCGATCCGTTATCTGTATTATGTTATTTCGTCTTTTGGAAACATGAGCCGAATGTTTTTTGCAACCTGCCCGGCAACAGACGATCGCGTCGTCTGTTGCCAGGCAGGTTGTCAAGATGTAAACAACTGATGACGTAGGCCGGTACAATTTTCGCCCCCGGTACAATTTTAACGTGACACCGGCAACATGCGAGATTCTCCTCACGGTACTTTCAGTATCCTACCTACCATGTATATAACACATTGAACATTGAACACAAGAAATGGAAGAAATTCCATTTATGTACTTTCACCATACATAGCCTACTATCTAAAAAATAAAAGGGCCTGCAGGAAAATATAAATACAGTACGCAAAAATTGAGTTAACACGTTTCTGAATGCTCTTCAGCTTCAGATGCCGTCAAGAGGGGTCTCTGGTCGTAATCAGTCGCAAGTCCGTCCCTGACCAATCAGCATTCATTAGCAGAATGCTAGCGTGTATGGCCAACAACGGCCCAAACTGTAAGAAATCGAAAGGACATAAGTACTCACTCATTTGACTTTTGAACCATAATCTATATTGAACTTGCGGAATCTACAATAAAATTTGCGATATTTCAACGACAAGCAGGTGAAAGAGGCATAATTAGCCGTTTAGCCCCATAGACTCCCATTCAATCTGGACTCGCCCGCGATCACCCCCAGTGGATGTCTCATGGAACTACAACCAAAATCGGTACAATGGGGCGTATAGGGAGTGCCCAGGCTCTTCGTAGACGGGCTCTGGTATAGCTCACAGAGCCGCAGAAGGGTTTGTTGTCGTGACTTGCCTGGAACGCCACCAGGTCGTGAGTCGTGACTTCAAGTCGTCACTTATGGGCTAACAAGTGCCCCTTGAACGCAGCATAGTTCTGCAGGGTCGCTACAGTATTTTGGGGTGGGCCGAAACCATGGGGATAACGCGCTGTGTTCGGTCTTTCTGCGATATGTATTGCAATATATTTTTATCACTGTATAATGATGTCGCTGTCTTTGTAGCATAATATACTCGTTATACAAAGAATTATGGTGGCGAATTAAATGGGAAAATAAATTATTAGTTGCGATCAACAGGGTAAGTTGAGTTTGAAGAAAATAAAATGGTTCCTGGCTGCTACCATGTAATGTTTCTTAATGTATAAGAACTAGTACGAGTAGATAGTTGCTAGGTGAGATAGGCATACCCTTTGTTTGAATGTGTCTCTTCGCCATGTAAGCTATGTGTTCAACTGATTTCCCTCTTGACCTCATCGCTTTATGGGCTGTCACACTAAAGACCAATAGCGCCATCTGTTGGTGGATGATAAGCCGAGCTATAGACATCGGCACAACCAGTAGTGATGGTTGCCCTTTCCGCATCAGCAGTTCGGCTGTGACGGCAATAGTGGGCAAAGCAAGGGAGTATGACTTATGGCTTATAAGCTTATATATAGCTTATTGTATAGCATAGTCGCAATATATGTTGGCATAGACCCTTAGAGCAATGGAGGGGGCCTGTTTTTAACAAAAATGTGTGTGTGTGTGTGTGTGTGTGTGTGTGTGTGTGTGTGTGTGTGTGTGTGTGTGTGTGTGTGTGTGTGTGTGTGTGTGTGTGTGTGTGTGTGTGTGTGTGTGTGTGTGTGTGTGTGTGTGTGTGTGTGTGTGTGTGTGTGAGAGGGTCATTTAATTTGCTTATGTTCTTTCCGGGTCCTTCCATGTAATGAAATTGCAGTCAAACTCTTCCAGATTGAAGAGATCATCTCACGCGTCATCTCAAAGACCTAAGAGGTAGTGGCTCCACATACGTATGGCATCATATCACTGTGCTTTATCCAAAAGCATTGGGACAAGTAATAAAGGATTGAATCTATAATGACTTATAATGTGACGTAACAACCTCCTTATTGCCGCGTCTTAGCAGTAAGCGAAACGCCTCCATAAGGTAGGACACGCCTGCCAGATAAGGAAATTTGGTTGCGGGTTTCTAATAAACTTTCAGGTGAACAGCAGAAGCTGGTGGACAGTATTACAGCCGACACTGACCGGATGTGTGTCTTCATTGAGATCAAATTAGAAAACGTGTTTCTGTTGGAAGTTGTGGAGGAGGATAATAGGGAGACTTTCGCCGTTCAAACACATCCAGGTAATAATAATACAATTAATTAAAGCTGCATTTTACGGGTGCCAAGCCTAAAGCCAACCAATAAGACCCTGTCAGACCATTAAGACCCTAGCAAACAAGAATCTGAATCTGATTGACCAAAAAGACCCTTACGAAGACAATTAAGACCGATTTTGTTTGCATGCGGTTGACAACGCTGGAATAGCCTCAGCTTCGTTCTGTTGGGCAAACAAACTTTCATGACCGTAGTCAAAAGGCTGAGGTGTTATGAGTTTTCAAGTTTTCAATTGATTGCTTTAGCGCCCCCTATTGTCCTATTTTGATTAACCTTGACCTACTGTATGCTTCTTTAAGTACACCAAGTTTGGTGATGATTGACTCAAGATAACCCCGCCTTTAGTCACCTAACAATGAATAGGCTAATTTGGACGTCCAGCCGCCATTTTTTTACACGTTCTGGGTTTCCTTGGAATATTGGCTCAACATGAGGAGATGCAAATGTCTACAGGATTTCATGACTGTAGCAGAAAAAGGTCAGAAGATATGTCCAAAGTCTGCATTTTCAGTTAATTGATATAGCTCCCCCTATCGCCCGATCTTGGTACAATTTGAAGAGGTTGCATATTCAGTTAATTGTTTTACCGCTCCCTATAGCCCGATATGGATACGATTTGGAGAGTTTCCTCTTGACCCATTTGCCTTTGAAGTTTGATGATGGTTGGGTTAAGTTAACCCCGCCTTTTGGCCTTAAGTTAAATTTGGACGATTTTGAGCCTCTGGCGGCCATATTGTTTTGTCAATCGACTTCATTTACTTGAGCAGTCGGAACGTTGGTCCCCAACAGTCACTAAGTTGGTCCCGCTCAAATCAAACATACTGTCTATGAACTGTGTTGATTTTGGTCACAGGCCACGCCCATTTCAATGCAACGCCCTAATTGAAAACATGTTGACTTCATCTTGTTCAGAATTTGATTCTGAACAACTTTTGTATTGGACTCAAGATCATAGCAGTCCATTTTGATGTTGATATAAGCATTGATATAAGTGCTTTAATCTTTATTGTACAGACTTCGCTTTAAGTCAGATTGACGACATTGGTCTACAGATGATACGTTGCAAAGGTTTTGTCTGAGTGAAAGATAGTCGTAAATCCAAATAAAGTCATAGGTTCTTGAGGCATATTTGTTCGCCATGAGGATATGCATGTCAGAACAAAGTTTCATGACTCTATTCAAAGCAGTTAGGAGATATGTTTGTTCAAAGTTTTCATTTTGGACTGTTGCTCTAGTGCAACCTTTGGACCACTCAGTGTAATATTTATTCTCTGTTAATCTTGAGTCAGCCTCTACAGCTGTAGAAAGTTTCATCAAAAGCGTGCCAGCAGTTTAGGCTGTGTAAGTCAAACGTAGGAATGACATACACAGCGGAATAATAAACATAAAAACACCCACAATAACAGTAGGTTAAGATAAGATAAGAACTTTATTTCATTCCATGCATGGGGAATTAACTTGTTACAGCAGCCCAATATAAAGATGCAATAACAAAATAAAATAGGCAACCAGGCACAAGATTGCCTCGGACCTTGTGCCTGGCCCCCTAATAAAACTAACAATTACAATAAGTTGCCTTGCACTTTGTGTTTGGCCCCCCTAACTAGCCTTTAAATACAAAATGAAGCTCAGGCATACTGAGCTATGTCCAGTAATCAAGCCTTATGTTCTCACCTGGTGACCTCATTAGATCATAGTTACAGTTCTTACAGTGTTTTTCCATGCCATTCACTTGCAGATTGAAGATGGCTTGTTCTGCACCAAAACGCGCCAGAGCCTGCGAGGAAGAGACCGTCTTTGAGGGCTACCTCCATGGCGTGACGCAAATGGAGACTTCACGGAACAATAAAGAATATTTCAATTGCTACTTGCAGACATCCCGAGACCAATATAGGAGATGCGTCGTGTTTGATATAAAGAAGCATGGATACTATGTGAAGGCAGCGGCCGACCGCAAGCCCTTGAAGATAAGCAATGCCGGGACAATTAAGAGTAAGTTATACGTATGTTGTCAAATGCATGCTTGTTTTATGTATCGGCCAAAGTGTTTTGTTTGAGGGCTATGCAAGGGAGCTTTTGTGAAAAGATTTAGAGTTGGTGTGTGGGTTGTTGGTGCTAATTAACAGGATATTCAAACAAAATTATGTATTCTTGAAGTGTAGAGTATTTTATAGCTAATGACACGTGTCATTTACCATCTTTACTCAATTGAAGATCATTTATAACAATTGTAGAGTTTGGGGACATATTATGAAAACAACACTATTCCTGGGATTTGGGGTGTTGTTTTGGGTCACACGCATATAAACTTTGAAAAAAGTCTGTACATGATTTTTTGAGTGAGATATGCATTTCCGAAAGGACCCCGCCTACACTACCCAACGAGCGAGTTCGTTTTGGCGCCCCCTCCGAACGTAGGATGGGGCATAATGAATTTCCCCTCGCACTTCCCCTAACCCTTCAAATCAGAGCACAGCTAAGATTTTGTGCGGACGAGCAGCTCTGGCGGGGGGAGCTCGGCGGCAGTCCGGCAGCTCAGCTCCGGGAGTTCAATCCCTTTCACTGCCGTCGAGCTCCCTCCGCCGGAGCTTCGGTGGCAGTCCGGAGGAGACACATGCCGCTTTTCCACTGCATGGTACCAGCTCGACACGACTCGACTCGACTCAGCTCGCCTTTTTTGCGTTTCCACCGCGAAAACATGGTATCTGGTACCTGAAGTGGCTGCTTTTTCTAGTACCGCCTCGCTCTAGGTTCCAAGCGGCTGAGCCGATGCTAAAAGGTGACGTCGGCAGACGGCCGGCCACTGATTGGCCAGAGAGTGTGACGAAGTCACGAGAGCGACATGGCAACCATGCTGGTAACAGCCATAGCAGCGCCGCAGCCAACATATTCCACTTCTTCAACATGCCAGCTAATAATACGAACACGAATACCATCGCATCGATGTTCTCCATTGTTGTTATGTGGGTTCTGTCCATGTGTGGGTTACGTAGGTGTTGTTTGCGTCGCGTACAAAAATACGTCACGGCCCTTTCGCGCAGCCGACCCCGCCCACGTCCCGGAGGTACTATTTGCGGTGGAAAAGGACCCGCGCTGCTACCGTGTCGAGTCGTGTCGAGTCGTGTCGTGTCGAGTCGAGCTACATGTGCGGTGGAAAAGCGGCAATAGAGGTGAAAGGGATTGTACTCCCGGAGCTGAGCTGCCGGACTGCCGCCCGGCTCCCCCCGCCAGACTGCCGCTGAAGCTTGCCAGCAAACAGCTCCAAATACATGTTTTCTGACTGGAACTCATATACTATGTTTACTTGTTGGGAAAACAACATTATATGTCTCCTTTAAATAACACTGAGAGCCTCAAAGGATGTCTGGGTGATTACACATTTAGTGGAAAAAATACAACTTTTTGTTCTATTTTCAAAGGATCCATGGCTGATAAATATCAAGAGCGAGGCTTAGTATGTTTCAGTGCACCTTTTCAATCGTAGGTTTGTGTATCAATTAAAAATAATAAATGTCTGAATGGTGTTTATGGTCTATTGGTCTCTTATTTTAAATGATTTAGAGGTGGTGGGCGGGGGGGGTGTTGTTGGCAGTATAACTGTTGGTTTGCTTGGACATGTATTGTAATTGTGCGCTTATCTTTTCGGTTGCAAAGGCAAATTCATCCGTGGCCAGCTGGACATCCGTATACATTATGCATCTACGGAGAAGGTGCTGAAGTCCCTTGACTTTGTCTACATTGAGAAACCCTCCATCCCGAACTCAGTGGAGGAGGCCCTGGTTCCAGGATCTGTTGCGAGGCAGCGACTGGAGGTGGAGCAGCAGGAGGAGGTGGAGCAGCAGGAGGAGGTGGAGCAGGAGGAGGTGGAGGAGGAGGAGGTGGAGCAGCAGGAGGAGGTGGAGCAGCAGGAGGAGGAGGAGGAGGAGGAGGTGGAGGAGGAGCAGCAGGAGGTGGAGCAGGAGGAGGTGGAGGAGGAGGAGGAGGTGGACCAGCAGGAGGTGGAGCAGGAGGAGGTGGAGGAGGAGAAGGAGGAGGTGGAGCAGGAGGGGATCACCGCGGTGCGGGGACCAGTCTGTGGCATCCAACTAGCTTACCAACGGCAGTGCAGCAGCTGCCACGAAGGGCAGCTGGCCTTCAACATAAAGGCCATAAACCATCGCTGCGAGGCCTGTGGCTTCTGTCAGAGGGTCGGGTCATATGTAAAGGCTGCCACCGGGAAACTCATGGTCAATAAGGGGGATGTGAAACTCATGTTGACATTGACCTCGACTGTCCTGATGACATACCTGAGTCAAATCAAACGCCTGGATCTGCTTAAAGATGTGCAGTCGGTGGAGGGGCACTTTTTGAAGGGGGTGTTTGAAATCAAATATAATGTCAACAATGAGGTTGTCGTTGTCACAACAGCGAATGTTTGAATACAGGATGGTCGTAATTAATAGCAGATTAAGAAGTCATATCATAATTATATAGTGTAATTTTAATGGCACAGAAGATATTGTTAATGATATCCCCTTTTAAGTATGAAAACATATTTCTTGCATAGTTGAGCATAGTTGAGTGGGATATATATAAGCTACCCGTCAACGAGATGTGGTCTTTCACCAATTACAACCAGTTTTTTTTTAACTGGTTGTAATTGGTATTATTTGACTTTTAGTCCTGTATATGACGTGTCAAATGTTGTATTTTTATTTCTCTTTCTTTCTGTTTTTTTTTTAATGGAAGGCAAACATAACTTGTTCATGGAAATATTTTTGCAATTCCATCTAAAAGTCTTGAATGTTGAAGTTAAAGTCATTGTTGGGAATGCTTATGATGCATGGATGATTCTTAATATATATTTAAATAAAAGCATTCAAATCGACACAATTTAATCCTATATATATGCATATATATTTAATAGTAGGCCTATTCCATAACGCTCAACAATATGAAAACATATACAGTATGTTACTACTTGTATGGTAACCAGGGATGGACTTGGACAAATATCTGACCCAGGACTTTGGGATGGAGAGGCCTTTCATGAGACCGCGAGAATAGCATGTGTAGAATATTGCCACTGTGTAAAGTAATATAAACTAGTCCTTAAACGTGGATAACCGTGCATTGCAAATACATGGCAGAACGGAGTTGTCTTTGTTACAGCATGTGAGCCACTTTCTGTTTATACCATCAATGGTTTCATAGATGAGTATACCTTTTCGGGGGGTTGTTAGGGTTGAAGACAATACAAATCAATGCAATACAACAATACAAATTCAAAAAAATGAAATCCCTCATCTCGGTAGCTAGCTCAGCTTCCCCTTTGCTGGACAAAATAATTCTAATTTAGGAGGCCAATACATTAAAGGGAATAGTGGATATTCTCTTAATTTATGGTTTTCTTTTACCCTTTAGGAGGAATAGTAACCCTTTAAATACAAAGAAAATAACTAAATGAAAGACAAAGAAATAGAATACATTCAATTTTAGGCTAATATTAATGAGTTTAGGAGGTTTAGTCATTATTATATTGCCAAACGTACCCGCTAGTGCACCTGTCATATCTATGCTTCTGTGACCTGTTCCTTTTTGACATTTTCGTATTTTTCTGTGACTTCAGAGGGAGGTAAACAGGAAGTAATTGACCTGGCCGTGTGTCAGGCTGAGCCAATCAGATTTGACAGAACGCAGAGCAGTCCGATTTGGGTTGACGTTTCGGCCGCTCGCTTTGCCCCCATACACTGTGTTAAAAAATGATCCCCCCCTCTAAATTTAAGTTATATATCGGCTAGGCCAGGGATCCATTTCGCGCTGTTTGTGAATATCAAGCAGGCCAGCCCAAGGCACTTTTATTATTTTTTATTTTCTTACAAATATTTCGGCGGCAGTCTGGCCGCCGTCGAAGAGCTCCAGGAGCCTGCAGACTGCAACAATCCCTTCTCCTCCATGCTGTGGTTCAGTCTGACAGCTCATTGGTCAATGAGCAGCAGCTCATTTGCATTAAAGGAGAAATCCGGTGTAAAAGGGATCTGTATTAAGGTAAGTGGCCTTTTAAGTGGTTTAAAATAGCGATTTAGTTTTTACCTTAACACATGCCCTCATCGTTCCAAGTTTATAGCCTTTTGGTATAGAATCGGCTAAAAACAGCCAACTAAAGAATGTGTCTCTATGCGTTATTTGCTCCCAAACGAAAATTCCAACTCATTATCATACCAAACAAATCCATTTCACACCGGATTTCTCCTTTAAAGCCACAGACACCAGAAACAGCGTATTCTGAAGGGACTGAAACAGAGGAATAGCGGTAGACGATTTTTCCTAAAAGCTATTTCAAGCAAACAGCTTCAAAAACATGTTTTCTGGAATTCAAATACTATGTTTACTTGTTGGGAAAACACCATTATATGTCTCCTTTAAAAGAAAGAGGAAAAATTACAGCCGTCCGGCCGTTCGGGAAATCTCCCGAACCTCCCGATGGCCAGTCCAGTGTTGATAGCCGCGTCCAAGAAAGGGTTCATCTTAACACCGTGTTGTGGGGTGTATTTCATATGCAACATCGCTCATTATAATGCTGATACACAACGACGGCCCCTCCCCTTTTCTGAACCTGACCAATCAGCTGACCTAGGGGCAACCTCTTCACCCCAAGAGTCTCACCCATGTTCCTACGGGGTCGCTACAGTATCTTCGGGTGGGCCGTAACCATGGGATAACACGTCACCCCTTTGTCTTTCTGCGATACGTATTGCGAAATATATTTTATAGAGCTGTCAAGCGATTAAAATATTTAATCGTGATTAATCGCATTAATGTCATAGTTAACTCACATTAATCGCGATTAATCGCAAATTCGTTTTCTATGCTAAATATCCCTTGATTTCTGTGTCCCATTAATTCTTCTCGTTTTAATTCTCTTATCAACATGGTGAAGTGCATCGGCTTGCCTTGTGCAAATTATTTTTTATTGATAACAACATTGGCATATACTGATCAAAACAGGAAGATACAAAAAAAGAGCCTATAGTGCAATCAAAATCTAAGCAGTCGTTTAGACTGCTTTGAACAAATGTCATTTGAACATAGCAGTCAGGCTACTGCTTCTTTGTTTTGAGCCAAAGAAAAAAAAAAAAAAAAAAAATTGACGCCGTTAAAATTGGTTTGCGTTAACGCCGTTAATAACGCGTTTAACTGACAGCTCTAATATTTTATGATTGGTGTGATTTTGTAGCGTTATACACTTGTTCCACAGAGCTTGATGGTGGCGAATTACATGGGAAATCTAATTAGTTGCGTTTTCATTGAGGCAACAATTGAAAGGATCCTGATCGTCGGGATCCAGGCAGACTCTTAACTCACCATTAGTTTCCCTTCCACAGGTGATGGAGTCAGTTGTTCCACATGTTCAATGACCCCAAACGTTGTCCTCCTGGCCACCTCCTTATTCAGGCTGCCACGAAGTGGCACTGGCACTCTCCTCTGGGAATGCACCACAGCCACAGGCTTGATTGGCATCCCTTTTCAGTTGGATTTTCTAGGAGAACGGTTGTTTCCAATGTTAAGATTCCGGGAAAACGATGTGCAATGTCCCTTTTCACTTCGCATCCGCCCCATGTGTGTCGTCGTCGTCGGACGCCTCATGCTGCTCTGCTAGCTCACCAGCATCCCTGTATTATCCAACGTGAGTGCAATTTACCTGAACAGCTTGCTTAATCTTCTTGTCGTTGGTTCCAAAAACGATCTGGTCACTAATCAATGAATCCCCAAGTTCATTGAAATTGCACAACTTAATGTTTAGCTTGAGGTCTCGGAGAGGTACCATTTTGAATATTTATCTTCGCAATATGTAGGCCTACTGGTTGAGCTGAATTAGTGAAGGGTCGGTCGCGAACGAGCCGGTTCAAGGAGCCGGCTCTTATTTTTGGGAAAACTTTTATATACAAGTTTTCCTAGGCAGAATGATATGAAGTGTCCGCTCTACGGGTGCTCCGTGCATGCTATGCGTGTGTGCTGTGACTGACTGTCAGTCAGGTTCATGCATGCAACAAAATGAAGTGTGGATAGACAACGATCATACCATTAAGCAAGCAGCGAGGGGCGGGGATGCGCGTTGCGCTCATATGCAATGAAAACAATCGTTACCGCAATTTATCGATATTAGAAAAAGTATTTTTTACTGTTGAATACTAATAGGCTAGGATTATGTATTATAAAATGTAAGTGATGTATAGGCCCTAAACATTTGGCTGAATTATAAAAGGTATTAGTGGTAATATGAAGAGCCGTTTGGGAGCTCTTGTTGGTGAGCTGATCCAAATGATCCGGGGGTACGGAGCGATTGTTGACCGGGGGGGGGGGGTATGGAGCGATTATTATTATTTTTTTTTTTTTTTGGGGGGCCCTAGTAGTGGCCCGGGGCCCCAAGCAATTGCCTGGTATGCCTAATGGGATGCAGCGCCTCTGAGGGTGACGCAATGGACGCTCTCTGGCTCCGACTGGTGGATATCGGCAGTATACGCCATTCACCGCCTCTCCCCTGGGCCACCTGGCCCGAGGGGTTGAAACCGGGTTGCCACAGTGTGTGTGTGTGCGTGTGCATCATATTTGAATTGCTTCATGGTCTTTCTGGTTCCTTCCGGGTAAACAAATACTTCTCTGAGACCGGACGCGTGTCACTTTAGAAAACATGTTTGTTGAGGATGATAATAGGAGAGCCTGAACTAAAGCGGACGGCTCCTTTCGCTGTTCAAACACAATCTCACCAGGTAATAATAATACAATAAATAATTAATTGCATTAATTTAGCGCTTTTGAAAGTAGATCTAAAGCGCTCAACGTAGTGTGTGTGTGTGTGTGTGTGTGTGTGAGTTTGTGTGTGTGTGTGTGTGTGTGTGTGTGTGTGTGTGTGTGTGTGTGTGTGTGTGTGTGTGTGTGTGTGTGTGTGTGTGTGTGTGTGTGTGTGTGTGTGTGTGTGTGTGTGTCAAAGAATGTTTCTTTGTATTGAGCACTACTGTACACTTCCTAGAAATGGAGTCACGCCGTTTTTCATAGCAGAGCAGCTGCTAAGAAGTTAATCAGCACTCTCTCACATTGGCCCTCGCCCTGAGACATGCCTAGGCCTATATCTCCTAACACAACAATTACAAAACAGTCTATAATATCTGACTTCTGGAACAGAGATGGAGTTCCAGGTGAAGCTACTAAAGGTGGATCAGGCCCTGAGCAGGTATGACATGAAAGCCTTTCTCTGCAAGGATATCCTGAAACATGATATACGCTTGTTGGAGTCCCCAAGTGACCTCTTCCACCTGTGTTTGTGGGGGTTGGATACATGTTAGAGCAAATGAATAGCCTATCAAGTCAAGGTTAGGTAACATGCTTTTGTTTCTTCGTTTTGAGCAATCCTGTGCCCTTCATAGAAATGGAGTGAAGCCGGTTTTCATAGCAGAGCAGCTACTAAGAAGTTACTCATACCGATGGACCTGTCTTAGGTGTGTATGCAACAAGGAAGATTCAAGTTTAATGCCTGGCACTGTGGCCAACGCCCTGAGAAATGCCTAGGCCTATGCCTAGGCCTAATAACACAACAATTACAAAACAGTCTATAATATCTGACTTTTGGAACAGAGATGGAGTTCCAGGTGAAGCTACTAAAGGTGTCTCAGGACCTGAGCAGATATGACACGAAAGCTTAAGCCTTTCTCTGCAAGGATATCCTGAAATATGATATACGCTTGGTGGAGTCGCCCAGTGACCTCTTCCACCGTCTGGGAGACAAAAACGACTCGGAGAACCTACTCACCGATCTTCTCTTAACCCTCGATCGCTCTAAATTACTGTCTGATTCTGATCGCAATAGTGAGATAAAAAACCTCATCTCCCCTTACAGGTAAAGAAATCCCGCAACATGCATTAACATTAGTCATCTAACTAAGCTGTTGATCGTTCTCATTTTAAATGTCTGCTTTCGTCATGTAGAAAGCTGCTTTATAAAATCTCGAGGAGCCTAAACATACAAGATATGAAAGAATTGACCACAAACAACCAACAAACCAACATCTCTGAATTTTTACCCTTACCAGTGCAATGTTTCCTCATGTATAAGAAATAGGACGAGTAGATGGTTTCTAGGAGTTACTCTTTTTAAATGTGTCTCTTCGCCATGCATGTACAGGATCAACAGATTTTCTCTTGACCGACTCGCTCAATGGGCTGCCTGCCTGTCACACTAAATACCCATAGCGCCATCTGTGGATGGATGATAAGTATAGTCGAGCTATAGACATTCCATTCTGACTATGTTACTTCAACAAGATACATTTTCAAGCTCTCCATAAAACATTACCAAACATAACATTACATTTAACTTAAATTCTCTTAGACTTCTCTTATATTTCCCTGTTCTAACACCTTATGATAAAAGCAAAATATTTATTTCACTTATCAAAGTTACAAAACATCACAAAAACAGGTGATTCTTCAGTGTGTCTGTCTGAACTTAGTCTGATCTGCTCCCCCTGCATGAGCTCCCGACCATGCTCCTGAATCCAAAGCAACGCAGTTCCTCCTAAACACTTGTCCATCTTCAGATTGTACCATGAAGGTTCTAGCTGCCCTTGTATCTGAACTGGGTGCTTTTCTTGTACTGAAATGGCGTCCACAGCCTCGCCCCGTGACAGGCTGCTCCATGTGTGGTGTCTTGGACGCCTCATGCTGCTTTGCCAGCTCACCAGCCTGGCATATTCTCGCTGTATTACCCAACGTGAGTGCCACGCACCGTAACAGCTTTTGCTTTATTTTAGTTGGTTCCAAAAACAATCTGCTCACAAATCATTGAATAATTTTTATTTTATTTACACATACAGCATACACAAAACACCCTCCACCTAACCCACCACCATGAGCACCTCAGTGACGTGATCAATGTTTGCCAACTCCAACTAGCACACGGAACACGGCGACCACGACCACTGTTGCCACAATATTATACAGTACATACGACATACACACTACCAAATCATGTTCAACAATATTTTAACAAAATATATAGTTTGTCCTTTTTGCAAAGATCAGCCCTGGTAAATATTAGTCTGTGTTTGTTGGGGTTAGATACATGTTAAAGCAAATGAATAGCTTATCAAGTCAAGGTTAGGTAACATGCTTTTGTTTATTTGTTTTGAGCAATACTGTGCCCTTCATAGAAATGGAGTCAAGCCGGTTTTCATAGCAGAGCAGCTACTAAGAAATTACTCATACCGATGGACCTGTCTTAGGTGTGTATGCAACAAGGAAGATTCAAGTTTAATGCCTGGCACTGTGGCCAACGCCCTGAGAAATGCCTCGGCCTATATCTCCTAACACAACAATTACAAAACAGTCTATAATATCTGACTTTTGGAACAGAGATGGAGTTCCAGGTGAAGCTACTAAAGGTGTCTCAGGACCTGAGCAGATATGACACGAAAGCTTAAGCCTTTCTCTGCAAGGATATCCTGAAATATGATATACGCTTGGTGGAGTCCCCCAGTGACCTCTTCCACCGTCTGGGAGACTAAAACGACTCAGAGAACCTACTCACCGATCTTCTCTTAACCCTCGATCGCTCTAAATTACTGTCTGATTCTGATCGCAATAGTGAGATAAAAAACCTCATCTCCCCTTACAGGTTAAGAAATCCTGCAACATGCATTAACATTAGTCATCTAACTAAGCTGTTGATCGTTCTCATTTTAAATGTCTGCATTCGTCATGTAGAAAGCTGCTTTATAAAATCTCGAGGAGCCTCAACATACAAGATATGAACGAATTGACCACAAACAACCTTGAATCCAAAGCAACGCGGTTCCTCCTAGACACTTGTCCATCATCAGATTGTACCGTGAAGGTTCTAGCTGTGCTGGTATCTGAACTGGGTGCTTTCCTTGTACTGAAATGGTGTCCACAGGCTCGCCCCGTGACAGGCTGCTCCATGTGTGGTGTCTTGGACGCCTCATGCTGCTTTGCCAGCTCACCAGCCTGGCACATTCTCGCTGTATTACCCAACGTGAGTGCCACGCACCGTAACAGCTTTTGCTTCATTTTCGTTGGTTCCAAAAACGATCTGGTCACAAATCATTGAATAATTTTATTATATTTACACATACAGCATACACAAAACACCCTCCACCTAACCCACCACCATGAGCACCTCAGTGACGTGATCAATGTTTGCCAACTCCAGCGGCACACGGAACACGGCGACCACGACCACTGTTGCCACAATATTATACAGTACATACTACATACACACTACCAAATCATGTTAAACAATATTTTAACAAAATATATGGTAGGGATCCACCGAAATGAAAATTCTTGGCCAAAACCGAAACCGAATATACTGAAACAGTTGGCCGAAGGCCGAAACCGAATACCGAATGTGGCTTTTGCTGTTTTTCATTCATTTTGCTTTAATAATTCACCATTGCATAAATCAAACAACTAAATGTCCTTTATAAACTTTTTTATCTTGCTTTTCAATATAAAAATCAATTACAAATTTGATACAAAATATTTATTTAATACTGAAAGTTTTCTAACATTCCAGCATACCTTATAGCAAGAATTTAAGCACAATGTACCTTTAAATAAATGAGTAACATTTTTTTTTTTTTAGAAATGAATAAAAATGTTCGCTGCATTATGTTCGGCCTTTTTACTCCTTCGGCCGAAACCGAACATTATGGTTTGGGCCATTTTCGGCCGAATATTTGGTGCATCCCTAATATATAGATTGTCCTTTTTGCAAAGATTCAGCCCTGGTAAATATTAGTCTGTGTTTGTGGGGGTTAGATACATGTTAGAGGTAATGAATAGCCTATCAAGTCAAGGTTAGGTAACATGCTTTTGTTTCTTCGTTTTGAGCAATACTGTGCCCTTCATAGAAATGGAGTGAAGCCGGTTTTCATAGCAGAGCAGCTACTAAGAAGTTACTCATACCGATGGACCTGTCTTAGGTGTGTATGCAACAAGGAAGATTCAAGTTTAATGCCTGGCACTGTGGCCAACGCCCTGAGAAATGCCTAGGCCTATATCTCCTAACAACAATTACAAAACAGTCTATAATATCTGACTTTTGGAACAGAGATGAAGTTCCAGGTGAAGCTACTAAAGGTGGCTCAGGCCCTGAGCAGATATGACACAAAAGCTTAAGCCTTTCTCTGCAAGGATATCCTGAAATCTGATATACGCTTGGTGGAGTCCCCAAGGGACCTCTTCTCGCTGTATTACCCAACGTGAGTGCCACGCACCGTAACAGCTTTTGCTTAATTTTCGTTGGTTCCAAAAACAATCTGGTCACAAATCATTGAATCATTTTATTTTATTTACACATACAGCATACACAAAACACCCTCCACCTAACCCACCACCATGAGCACCTCAGTGACTTGATCAATGTTTGCCAACTCCAGCGGCACACGGAACACGGCGACCACGACCACTGTTGCCACAATTTTATACAGTACATACACACTACCAAATCATGTTTAACAATATTTTAACAAAATATATTGTACATGATATGATGATCAATAACAGAGGAACGTCAGTGATAAGGCCCTCCTCCGCCCCCTCGACCACGCCCTGGAGGCGAGCGCCAGAGTGTCTTCAACAGTATTGTCATCTGATGACACGTACCTCAATATTGAGAGGCAGAGAAGAAAGCCCTCAGGGTCACAACATAGAAAAAGAAAGATTGGGAAGGAGAAGGGTTCGCAGGGATGAAAGAAAGCTTTTCAAAGTGGTTGAAAGTCGTTTTTATGTCAGTGTATCAAGAGGAGGCTTGTAAATATTCAGGTTAGCTAAATCTAATAGTAAAACAACAGGTTACTGTTGTCTTGCAACTGTGTACTGATCAGAATGGAGCCTACAATATAACGGATCATAACAAGAAAAATAAAGTAACTTGTTTGTGGTTATTTTGTTTTACTTCAACCTCTATGCAGGTCTTTGTTCTATGTCAATAGACCCAGTAAAAACGGTTTAGGGAAGCTAGAGTTGCTGACACGCGCCTTGTGGTGGGTTATAATAACTGGCAGTGTCTTTCAAAGATACTGAAGCACCATGAAACAAGGTTACCACATAAATGCTTATCTGATGTGGAAAGAATTGGCATCCCGCTAATGCCTAGGTAAAACTATTGATAGCGAATTGCAGAGAGCCTGTTGACTCGAGTGATCGACTGCATACTCTTCCTTGCAGAAAGAAACCTGCCACTGAGGGGGACAAAATGCACAGTTAGGAAAACCTAGTAGTGGACATTTTCTGGGTATCCTTGATCTCTTATAGCACGGTATGATGTTACACTGGCAGAGCATCTTAGAAAGGCTGCCTCTAAAAAAAACACTGGATATCTGTCCTGGTGCACTCAAAATGAATTTTTTGATTCAATATCAGAGTGTGTTTTAGGTCAAATTTGTGCCCAGATAAAAGAGGGAGGGGGGGCGCCTGCTATGTGTCTGCATACCCCCCAGAAAGTAGGCAGTTGCGCCCCTGAAGCTGAAGCTTCCTCAGAGTTTGTTGTGGGAGACCTGTAAGGAGACCATTGCAGTAATCAAGCTTACTAGTGATAGAGGCATGTACAAGTTTTTGTAAGTCTTCGGTGGACATGAGCCCTCTAAGTCTTGCTACATTTTTAAGGTGATAATATGCAGATTTTGCAATTGATTTGATGTGACTGTCGAAATGTGAACCTGAATCCATGATAACCCCTAGATTTCTGGCTTTGATTGAGGTTTTCAAGGACAGAGAGTGAAGGTGTTGGGTTACTTTAAGCCTTTCCGTTTTAGAACCAAATACAATTATCTCGGTTTTGTCCTCATTTAGTTGAAGGAAATTTCGGCACATCCATTCTTTCACTTGCTCAATGCGCCTGGCACAGCAGATCTATGGGCCGATAGTCATTTGGTGATAGCGATACATAGCGTGTCATCAGCATAGCAATGATTGTCAATATTGTTATTCTGCATGATTTGCCCTAGTGGGAGCATGTAAATGTTGAATAAAGAGGGTCCTAAGATCGAACCTTGGACTCCACATGTCACGTTGGTTGATTCTGATACAATGTCGCCAATGGAAACAAAGTATTTCCTATTTTGTAGGTAGGATCTGAACCGGTGCCTGAAAGCCCTACCCAGTTTTCTAACCTGTCCAGAAGTATTGTACGCTCACTGAGGTCAAGTAGCATTAGTATTGAGGTTTTGCCAGAGTCTGTGTTAAGACGGATGTCGTTTACAACTTTAATAAGGGCGGTCTCCGTGGTGTGCAGGGGTCGAAATCCTGATTGGTAGGTTTCATAGCAACCATTTGATGCCAGGAAGTGATTAAGTTGCTGGAGGACAACTTTCTCAATGATTTTACTAATGAAGGGTAGATTTGATATTGGTCTGTAGATGTTAATAATAGAGTCATCTAGGCTCCGCTTTTTTAAAAGGGGTTTAATAACTGCAGTTTTCAAAGCTTTTGGGGAATTGCCTGACTGGAGAGAGTTGTTAACTATCTGCAATATGTCTACTGCTAGGCAGTCAAAAACATTCTTAAAGAGGTTGGTAGGTAAAGAATCAAGGCAACAGGTGGATGGCTTTAGTTGTGTCACAGTTTCCACAAGAGTTTGAGAGTCTATAACATTAAAGCATTCCATCCTTGCCACGTTACTTTTGCCTGAACAGGGTGGTAGTCCAACATTTTTGTTTGAAGTGGAGATATTGATGGCGCGTCTGATGCCGTAAATTTTATCAGTAGAAAAAGCTGCAAACTCGTTGCATTTCTGCGTGGAATGGAGATCAGGTGGAATTTGTGTTGGGGGGTTGGTCAGTCTGTCAACAGTTGCAAATAGGGTTTTTGCATTATTAGTGTTGGTTTTAATGATATTGGAGAAAAATGTTTCTCTAGCACTTTTTAAGTCTAAATTGTAGGCACGGAGGCTCTCTTTATAGATATCATGTTGAATATGAAGTTTTGTTTTACGCCAGATGCGTTTAACCGTCCTGCATTCTTTTTTCTGTGCTGTAACAAAAGCAGCTTTTCTCCAGGGTGCCTTTTGCTTTCCAGAAATCGTTTTAACCTTATAAGGTGCGATGGCATCTATGATGTTCAAAATTTTCTAATTAAAGTTTTCTGAAAGATCATCAGCAGAACATGGGTTGAGAGGTGGTAGCAAGGAGATGGCCTTTTTAAAAAGGCCATCTCCTGGTAACACAGGTAAGACCGGTAACACAGGTAACACAGGTAACACACAGGACACAACTCACCACTAACCACAATGATCCGACGAGGAACAAAGGAAAGACAAATAACTGAATACCAAACACAGGGCACGCAACGAGGAACAGCTGAAACACATTAGGGAAGGGAGCAGTAATCACACAGGAGGGAAACTTGACAGGACATGGGGAGAAACAAAAACAGATACCAAAGTAAAACAGGAAACACAGGGAAACTCACCAAAACAAGAAAAGGAAACAGAAAGACCATGACATATACAAAGTCAGTATTTCTCACACCACGTGAGTGGGTGAGTTGATGACGCTACCTTATGCGTTCCTGTGACAGGAACACTTCAAAAAGACACCTGCTAACTACAACCCATCAAGCTTATTGCAGGTTCATGACCTATTTGCACTTTGTTGAAGTATGCAGATATGTACATGATGGCACAGCCATACATGGCTTTCTGTATACACTGCTAACTAGCCCATATTGTCCCATGCAGGTTTATGGCCTTTTGCACCTAGATGAACGCTAAACGATAGGTCTGATCATAACCCTAAAAGTACACATCTTACAATAAATTACGGACAATCAATGTGTTCACAGCTGCACACGTGAATAGATTTTGTCATTATTATTAATAGACCTGGGGTGGGTCATTGTTGGAAATGTTTGCCTAGGTAATGTCCATAGACCGCTGACTATTAGCATGTTCCACACAAACACCATAGAGCTGCTACGGCCCACTCTCTTTGACGAGTGCCTCAACGTTTTCCATGTGAAGGAGAGGTTCAGTGAAACCCAAGCCACCAGTGAGCCTCCAGCGTATTCTGAGGACCAACCTTTTTATTGTTATAAAAATTCTCGAGAACATTGGTCCAGAATATTCTGCCGGTCTCTCGATTCTCCAGATCCTTCCCTGCCGTCGATAAAGTTTAAACAGCAAAAACGCTGGACCCGTCCAACCTGAGGACCACGACCAAATTGACGGACCCAGCAGCCCTGGGGTCAACACCCAGACCGATGGACCCTGCAACCCTGGTGAAATCTGGAGCGATGCCGTGGTTGAGTGAGATGCTACCCATCACAGCAGATTTCCTGAAAGCCATGTCAACCACTCCCTCCGATATCTCCCTGAGGGCCCTATTTAACAGTCTGAAACGCAAGTAAGAAGCGCCAAGTGCAAGTAGCTTTGTGGGCGATTCTATGGCGATGTTGCTATTTTACCGGAGCAAAAATTACTCTTGCACCCAGCGCAACTCTCAAAAGGGTGTGTTTAAACAGATGGACGCCACATTCATTAATTATTTTACACATACCCACACGCGCGTCCGCATTCATTCATTCTTTTTAACACTCACTCGCGGTCTCACGATCAAATACTCATCAATCCTAAAAGTTATGGGCATGTACACAATGTCTGTTTCAAGAAAATATCTGTTTGCTCTATGGTGTTTGCAAATGCATTGATTTAAAAGTGCAACTTATTACCGCTGTATCAGCTGTTCTTTCCCAAATAATTTACCAAGAATGTATAACCTCTGTATTGCCACATCTTGACAGTAAGGGAAACGCCTCCATAAGGTAGGACACGCCTGCCAGATAAGGAAATTTGGTTTCAGGTTTCTAATAAATGTTCAGGTGAACAGCAGAAATTGGCAGACAGCATCACAGCCTACACTGACCGGACGTGTGTCTTCATTGAGATCAAATTAGAAAAAGTGTTTCTGTTGGACGCTGTGGAGGAGGACAATAGGGGAGCCTGAAACTAAAGCGGACGGAACCTTTCACCGTTCAAAAACAATCTCACCAGGTAATACAATTAATTAAAGCTGCAATTAGCATTTTACGGCTGCCAAGCCTGAAGCCGACCAATAAGACCCTGACAGACCATTAAGACCCTGACACAGACCATGAAGAATCTGATTGAGCATTAAGACTGACGTAAACCTTAAAGACCCTGACGAAGACAATTAAGACCGATTTTGTTTGCATACGGTTGATAACGCTGGAATAACCTCAGCTTGGATCTCTTGATGGGCGAACAAACTTTGATGACTATCCGTCTAAAGGCTGAGGAATTATGAGTTTTTCAAGTTTTCAATTGATTGCCTTAGCGCCACCTATTATCCTATTTTGATGAACTTTAGCCAGGTTAACCTGGACCTATGCTTCTTTAAGTACACCAAATTTGGGGATAATTGACTCAAGTTAACCCCACCTTTAGTCACCTAACATTGATTTCTAATTTGGACGTCAAGCCGCCATTTTGTCATAGGTTTTCGGGTCCTAGGAACATTTGCTCAACATGAGGAGATACAAATGTCTTCAGGATTTCATGACTGTAGAAGAAAATGGTCAGAAAATATCTTTCCAAAGTCTGCATTTTCAGTTAATTGATATAGCTCCCCCTATAGCCCAATATGGATATATTTTTTGGACCTATGTGCCTTTGACCACACCAAGTTTGATGATGATTGGGTTAAATGAACCCTGCCTTTTGCCGTTAAATTTGGACGATTTTGAGCCTCTGGCGGCCATGTTTTTTTCTTCATTTTACTTGAGCAGTTGGAACTTTGGTACCCAACAGCCACTAAGTTGGTCCCGCTCAAATCAAACATACTTTCTATGAACTGTGTTGATTTTAGTCACAGGCCACACCCATTTCAATGCCACACCTTAATTGAAAATATGTTGACTTCATCTTGTTCAGAATTTGATTCTGAACAACTTTTGTACTGGACTCAAGATCATAGGAGTCCATTTTGTTGTTGATGTAAGCATTTAAGTCCTTTTGTGTTTTAAACCACACCCTTTTTAGAAGTCAATGGCTCCTGGTTGCTTTAATCTTTATTGTACAGACTTTGCTTTATGTCAGATTGAAGACATTGGTCTACAGATGCGATATATACGTGGTAAAGGATTTTTGTCTAATTGAAAAAATGTAGGATCCTTAGGGAAGTGAGTGTTTTTAACAAAGTTCAAGATAGTTGTAAATCCAAATAAAGTCATAGGTTCTTGAAGCATATTTGTTCACCATGAGGATTATGCATTCGTGAACAAAGTTTCATGACTCTAAGTCAAAGCGGTTACGAGATATGTTTGTTCAAAGTTTGCATTTTTGCACTGTTGCTCTAGCGCCACCTTTGGACCAATCAGTGTAATATTTATTCTCTGTTATTCTTGAGTCAGACTCTACAGCTGTAGAAAGTTTCATCAAAAGCGTGCGAGCAGTTTAGGCTGTGTAAGTCAAACGTAGCGGAATAATAGACATAAAAACACCCACAATAATAATAGTTTAAGATGAGATAAGAACTTTATTTCATCCCATACATGGGAAATTAACTTGTTACAGCAGCCCATGGAATATAAAATAAAATAGGCAAACAGGCACAAGGTTACCTCGCACCTTGTGCCTGGCCCCCTAATAAAACTAACAATTACAATAAGTTGCCTTGCCCTTTGTGCTTGGCTCCCTAACTAGCCTTTAACTTCAAAACGAAGCTCAGCCAACCTAAGCTCTGTCCAGTAATCAAGCCTATTGTTCTCACCAAGTGACCTCATTAGATCACAGTTACAGTAGGCCTACTAACGGTGTTCTTCCATACCATTCACTTGCAGATTGAAGATGGCTAGTTCTGCACCAAAACGCACCGGAGTCTGCAAGGAACAGATCGTCGTTCAGGGCTACCTCCATTGCGTGACGCCAGTGAAGATTTCAACGAAGAACAAAAGATATTTTCATTTTATCTTGCAGACGTCCCGAGGTGTATATAGAAAAGGCATCGTGTTTGCAGCAGAGAAGCATGGACGCTATCAGCAGGAAGCGGCCAACCACACGCCCTTGATTCTAGGCAATGTCCAGAGGAGTAAGTTATACATATGTTGTCGATTGCATGCTTGTTTTATTTATCGGCCAAGTAAAGGGGTATTGTTTGAGGGCTATGCATAGGTGCTTGTGAAATGATTTATAGGTGGCGGGCGGGGTGTTGGTGCTAATTAATAGGATATTAAAACAGAATTAAGTATTCTTGAAGTGTAGAGTATTTTATAGCTAATGACACGTCATTTACCATCTTTACGCAATCAAAGATAATTTATAATAGAATTGCAGAGTTTGGCACATAAAACATTATGTGCACATTAATTATGCTTTCGGTCCATTGTTTCCTTAAATAACACTGAGAGCCTTATAAGATTTCTGGGTGATTACACATTTAGTGGCAAAGTAAACTATTTGTTTCTATTTGGAAATGATTCATGGCTGATAAATATCAAGAGCGAGGCTTAATATGTTTCAGTGCACCTTTTCAATCGTAGGTTTGTATCAATTAAAATAATAAATGTCTGAATGGTCTATTGGTCTCTTGTTTTAAATGATTTAGAGGTGGTGGGCGGGGGGTTGGAGTTGGCAGTTTAAATGTTGGTATGTATTGTAATTGTGCGCTTATCTTTTCGGTTGTACAGGCAATGTCAGGGATGGCTTGCTTATAAATCATGCATCTACGCTGGAGGTGTTGGTGTCCCTTGACTTTGACTACAAGGAACCCAGTGATTCCAGCACATTTACTGTAGCGCAGGTGGCTGGCCTCAAACATAAAGATAAAGTAAGTGGTTCAATACTTGAAAGGTAACAAGGACCAACTTGTATCAATCTTCCATAATTTTTCAATATTAGGGATGAGTAGATAAGCATGTGCTGTCTTTTTCCTGTATAGGTTGGAATGATCCAGGCAAAGGTTGTGTGGCTGCAGGACTGCAGTTCCACGGCCACTGTCTATGGCAAAGAGCTGGAGGTCAAGGATTGCCATGTTGCTGACCAAACCGGGAAGATTAGGCTGTCCCTCTGGGGGGGGCTTATTGGCCAAGTGGCACAGGGCGTTTCCTACGTCCTGACGGACCTGGCGGTCCGTAAATGGGGAGGGTTGTATCTGACGTCTACGAAGGACACCACCATCCGGGTCTCAGAGGAGGATGTCCTGGTTCCGGAATCTGTTGTGAGGCTGCGACTGGAGGTGGAGCAGCAGGAGGAGGTGGAGCAGCAGGAGGTGGAGCAGGAGGAGGTGGAGCAGATGGAGGTGGAGCAGCAGGAGGTGGAGCAGGAGGTGGAGCAGGGGATAAAGAAGGAGATGCTCACCACGGTGCGGGGACCAGTCTATGGAGTCCAACTAGCTGCCCAACGGCAGTGCAGCAGCTGCTACAAAAGGCAGCTGGCCTTCAACCTAAAGGCCAAAAACCATCGCTGCGAGGCCTGTGGCCTCCTTCAGAAGGTCGGGTCCTATGTACAGGCTGCCAACGGGACAGTCATGGTCAATAAGGGCGATGTGAAACTCACGTTGACATTGACCTCGACTGTCCTGATGACATACCTGAGTCAAAACAACCTCCAGGAGCTGCTTGCAGATGTGCAGTTGGTGGAGGAGCACTTTTTGGAAGTGGGGGTGTTTGTAATCCAATACAATGCCAACAATGTGGTTGTCGTTGTCACAACAGGGAATGTTTGAATGCAGGATGATCGTAATTAATAGCATATTAAGAAGTCGTATCATAATAATTCAGTGTAATTTTAATGGCACAGAAGATATTGTTATTAATGAAATCCCCATTTAAAGTATGAAAATATATTTCTTGCATAGCTGAGTGGATTTGTGGGATGTAAATAAGCTACATGTCAACGAGATGTGGTCTTTCTTAACTGGTTGTAATTGGGTATTATTTGACTTTTAGTCCTGTATATGACGTGTCAAATGTTTTATTTTTATTTATCTTTCTTTCTGTTTTTCTTCTTTTTTTTTAATGGAAGGCAAACATAACTTGTTCATGGAAATATTTTTGCAATTCCATCCAAAAGTCTTGAATGTTGAAGTTAAAGTCATTGTTGGGAATGCTTATGATGTATGGAGGTTTCTTAATATATATTGAAATAAAAGCATTCAAATCGACACAATTGAATCCTATGTATATGCATAAATATTTAATATTTATGCATATAAGTGCATCGGCTTTCCTTGTGCAAATGTTTTTTTATTGATAACAACATTGGCATATACTGATCAAAACAGGACGATACAAAAAAATAGCCTATAGTGCAATTAAACGATGAACAAACAAACATACTGCCTTGAACATAGAACTCAGGCTACTGCTTCTTTGTTTTGAGCCAAAGAAAAAAAAAAAATATTATTTTTTTATTTTTTTAAAAATAATAATTTGCGTTAATCGCGTGTTAAAAAAATTAACACCGTTAAAATTGGTTTGCGTTAACGCCGTTAATAACGTGTTTAACTGACAGCACTAGTTTATACCATCAATGGTTTAATAGATGAGGATACCTTTTCGGATTTTTTTCAGATTTGACAGAACGAGGAGCAGTCCGATTTGGGTTGACGGTTCGGACGCTCGCTTTGCCCCCATACACTGTGTTAAAAAATTATCCCCCCCTCTAAATTGAAGTTATATATCGGCTAGGACAGGGCTCAGTTTCTCGCTGTTTGTGAATATCAAGCAGGCCAGCCCAAGGCACTTTTATTATTTTTTATTTTCTTAAAAATAATTCGGCGGCAGTCTGGCCGCCGTCGAAGAGCTCCAGGAGTCCGCAGACAGCAACAATCCCTTCTCCTCCATGCTGTGGTTCAGTCTGACAGCTCATTGGTCAATGGGCAGCAGCTCATTTGCATTAAAGGAGAAATCCGGTGTAAAAGGGGTCTGTATTAAGGTAAGTGGCCTTTTAAGTGGTTTAAAATAGCGATTTAGTTTTTACATGCCCTCATCGTTCCAAGTTTATAGCGTTTTGGTAGAATCGGCTAAAAACAGCCAACGAAAGAATGCGTCTATACTCGTTTTTTTGCTCCCAACCGAACATTCCAACTCATTATCATACCAAACATTTCCCAAATCCATTTCACACCGGATTTCTCCTTTAAAGCTACAGACACCAGAAACAGCGTATTCTGAAGCGACTGAAACAGAGGAATAGCGGTAGACGATTTTTCCCTAAAACTATTTCAAGCAAACAGCTTCAAAAACATGTTTTCTGGAACTCAAATACTATGTTTACTTGTTGGGAAAACACCATTATATCTCTCCTTTAAAAAAAAGAGGAACAATTACAGCCGTCCGGCCGTTCGGGAAATCTCCCAAACCTCCCGATGGCCAGTCCGCGCCTGATGGTAACTCACGGCACCACGTGGCTGCGTGGATCTCCGTCTGTGCAGCGGTTGATGTTGATAGCCGCGTCCAAGAGAGGGTTCATCTTAACACCGCGGTGTGGGTTGTATTTCATATGCAACATCGCTCATTATAATGCTGAAACACAACGAAGGCCCCTCCCCTTTTCTGAACCTGACCTATCAGCTGACCTAGGGGCAACCTCTTCACCCCATGAACTCCCCAAAAGTCTCCCCCATGTTCCTACGGGGTCGCTACAGTATCTTCAGGTGGGCTGGCCCGTAACCACGGGGATAACACGTCACCCCTTTGTCTTTCGGCGATACGTATTGCGAAATATATTTTATCATTGTACAATGGTTTGATTTTGTAGCGTTATACACTTGTTATACAGAGCTTGATGGTGGCGAATTACATGGGAAATTTAATTAGTTGCGTTGCCTTTTTGTTGAGGCAACAATAGCAAGGATCCTGATCGTCGGGATCCAGGCAGACTCTTAACTCACCATTAGTTTCCCTTCCACAGGTGGAGTCAGTTGTTCCACATGTTCAATGACCCCACACTTTGTCCTCCTGGCCACCTCCTTATTCACTCTCCTCTGGGAATGCTCCACAGGGTCGGCATCCCTTTTCAGTTGGATTTTCTAGGAAAACGGTTGTTTCCAATGTTAAGATTCTGGGAAAACGATGTGCAATGTCCCTTTCCACTTCGCATCCGCTCCATGCGTGGCGTCGTCGGACACCTCATGCTGCTCTGCTAGCTCACCAGCCTCCCTGTATTATCCAACGTGAGGGCAACTTACCTGAACAGCTTGCTTAATCTTCTTGTCGTTGGTTCCAAAAACGATCTGGTCACAAATCAATGAATCCCCAATTTCATTAAAAGTGCACAACTTAATGTTTAGCTTGAGGTCTGTGAGGAAACCATGAAATGACTCCTTGATGTTGAATACACACCTCTCGTACGTTTCGTTTTTCTTAAAACAGGCAGTGCTCGTCGAATCTCTAATACCTTTTCCGAGTTGTCTTCTGATTGGTTGTAGCGCTATCCTATTGGGTTAGTGCAGAGGGAACTTGAAAGACAACCGTTTATCCCGCCCACACTGCCACCGTACGAGACCAGACTAGTGGTGGATTTAATGATTTGTTTCCGTGACCCAGTTCGTTTGATTCAGTTCGCCACGAGGAGTCGTTCGCAAATCGTTCGGTCGAGTTTCCGGTAGCACTAACTCCACTGAGTCTGACTGACTCAGCTGAGAACCGTGACTGAACGTGGAGGAGTCGTTCGCGTTGAATCGCATCATGGAATGCACGCCATTGCACGGTTCTCAGCTGAGTCAGTCAGAATCAGTGGAGTAAGTGCTACCGGAAACTTGTTTGTTCGTTCAGTCGAGTTTCCGGTGAATCGAATGGTGAACGAGACGACCGAACGAACGAGAGAGACGAACCGGTTCGGTTTGTTCGGTTTGTTTATACCCAATATCTTTCCGATATGGGTCTGGCTTGCCAGGTTACACCGGTGATATATATATATAGTTATATATAGATCCACAGGGTCTGTTGAGATGACGGTAAATAACAATGGATCAATGGATTCAACCATTGGTCGACCGGGTTCCTGCTACCATGTAATGTTTCTTCATGCGGACGAGATAGGACGAGACGAATGTAGCTAGAAAAAAAACAACTTTATAAATATATATATAAAAAATAAAAGAAATGGCTAGCGGCTGGGAGCCCTTCGTGACCGACCCATGTTTATCAGTAGAAACACATTCGTTTCAAAACACAGGCTTTTGGAAACATGAGAACAAAACTTAAGTGGTCAATTAAAAATATAAAAAGGTCACTTTATCCCATACAATTAAAACAGAAATGCACTTAAGAGGCATTGACACATGCTGTTACTCTATGTGGTCCAAAGGCTGAATGAACCTGATCTATTTAGCAAGCTATGACATCGTAAGTGTGTCTTCCTCTCACCCTCTTGCAGGCAAGAGCAGCCTTCTCAAGTTTCAAAGAAATGCTGTCTATCCAGTGCACCTTCATTCCTAAGTAACTTTTGTTGTTGGCGGATCAAATGTCCGCGGTAGTTGACACGTGATCCAGGAAGGACTCGAAAATTATTTTGAGCTTCCATTCCATGTCGTTATAACACTTGTTCAGGCAAAACGTGCCGAGGCAAGCAGGCACTGCAGACACACAGGCAGCACGCATGCACGCACCACAGCAGATAGAATTTTTACACGCAGGCAAACACGACTTGGGTAACGCAGGAAAGCGCGTTACTATAGTCTAGTAAAGTAGTGTAGTTACCAATATTTTAAATGTAACGCGTTACTTTACTTCGTTACCCAAAATGGAATATCGTTACTGCAATGCGTTACCCCCAACATTGTTCATAACCGGCCTCTCGCAACCTAAGACCCCACGTCATATCCCACCCCTTGCAAGCCCACACCCCTAAACTCCCCGGAGTTCTCCAGGCTAGGCAAGGCAAGGCAAGGCAAGGCAAGGCAAGGCAAGGCAAGGCAAGGCAAGGCAAGGCAAGGCAAGGCAACTTTATTTATATAGCACTTTTCATACACAAGGCAGACTCAAAGTGCTTCACATATAAACATTGTTATACATTAAAAAAAGAAAAGAAAACATATGCAAAGAAATGAGTAAAATAGAAAGTTAAAAAGGCTTTTTAGTAAGTAAAATTGAAAGTGAGTTAAAAAGGCATTTTAGTAAAATAAAGCTAAAGTATTTAAGATTTAGCAGAAAGCTAAAGCAAACATAAAAGTCTTCAATCTTGTTTTGAAGGTGCTCAGAGTTGGGGCAAGTCTTAAATCCTCAGGGAGTTTATTCCAGCTATTTGTTGCATAGTAACTAAATCCTGCTTTCCCATGTTTCGTGTTTACTCGGGGGATAATTAACAGATTGGTCTCAGAAGATCTGAGACCAATCTGTTAATTGGTCTAGACATTGGTCAAATGCAGAGATTTCATTTAATTCTGTAATACTTGCACATATGCGAGGACAAATATAAACAGAACCGCTGAAACCAAAACCTCAGTCTGGTCCACAACTTCCTTTAATGGTTACACAACATTACCATCCGATTTTGACCTCTGGTGTTACATGGAGCCTCATCTCATGCAGCTTTGTGTTCCTAGGAGCTGGAGGGTGCCGAGCAATATCCCATGTCGGCCCAACATAGAGGCTTCTGCTTGATCGTCAACAACTTTGACTTCAGCCGTTCCCGTTGAAACCAAAGTATTTTCGGATAGGGACAGTGATGAAGGTAGGCCCATGCTATACTAATACTTTGTGTGTGTGTGTGTGTGTGTGTGTGTGTGTGTGTGTGTGTGTGTGTGTGTGTGTGTGTGTGTGTGTGTGTGTGTGTGTGTGTGTGTGTGTGTGTGTGTGTGTGTGTGTGGTTAGATTCATGTTAGAGCAAATTAATCTGCCATCAAGTCAAGGTTAGGCTACAGGGTTTCTGTTTCTTTGTATTGAGCACTACTCTGCCCTTCCTAGAAATGGAGTGAAACCGGTTTTCATAGTAGAGCGGTTACTAAGAAGGTACTCAATACCGATAGACCTGTCTTAGGTGTGCATGCAACAAGGAAGATTCATGAATGCCTGGCATTCTCTCTCAGCGGCCAACCCCCATAGACATGCTTAGTACTATATCTCCTAACACAACAATTACTATTAAGGATATCCTGACATGTGATATAAGTTCAGACGAGTCCCCCATTGACCTCTTCCAACGTCTGGGGGACCACAACGACTCAGAGAACCTGCTGAGTCATTGTACTCATCTACTCTTTGCCATCAAATGCTTTGAGTTACTGTCTTATCTTGATCTCAATGGTGAGATGTCTATAGAACCACCCATCTCCCCTTACAGGTAAAGAATTCCCCCAACATGCATTACCTTTAGTCGTCTAACCAAGCTGTTGATCGTTCTCATTTTTAATGGCAAAGAATTTACCACAGACAACCAACCTTTAACACTGGAGCCAAATGTTATGAGTGCTTTCTCCATACTCTGTAAACCCAGAAATGCTGTTTCGTGAATGTTTCTAATTATGAATATAGTTTACATTTGTATGAGATCATGTTTTCAAACCCTTCATCTACAATGTTATTCTACAAACATTTTAAAGCCCTAAGGCAAGGGAAGTTAATTTAGGTAGCACACTTCCAACAGGGCCTTCAGAGTGCTCTACAGAGGAATAGTCTGTTATAATGATAAACTATGTCATTGTCAATGCACTTATCCCTTAGTCTACACTTGAAGTCTTCTTAGAAATGGAGCGCAAGGACCTCCTGAGCAGCTCTGACCTCCTCCGGCTTGAGGACCAACTCAAATCAAACCGCTGTCAATCGTTGCTGACAGACATCGGAAGGTCTCACAAGGTAAACAATCTCCTGATTTAAAAGTGAATCATAATGTCCAGTTGTCATTCATGCATTTGAGTGTATTATAATTATAATATATTATAACAAATAAATCCAATATAAACATATGCTGTATGCAAAAAAGCCCAAGAGACCGGATTTATCGGCTTCCAACCGAGGCCTCCATGGTATGCCGAACGCCTTGAAAAGTAAAAAAGCTGTTGGAAGACAAAGTGAAACAGAGGCCCCATCCCAATGTCCGGACTCATGGACTCCCAGACTTTGCTGAGCGTTCTCGCGGAATTATTAAGGCTTTAGGGCTGTCCCAAAGTTTAATTCCAAAGGGCGTGAGGGTTTGAGTCCACACTTACCGAGCCCTCTCCATGAGTCTGCATCAGTGCAGACTTCACCTAAGGGAATTACCCACAGTTCAAAGCGTTGTGACGTTTACCGCGGAGACCATAGGGAAATCCGGGAATTAGGAAGGCAAAGCACAACAAGACGACGCTATTGTCAATGCGCGTCCAGATGGGAATTTCAGCCTTTTTTCAGTGAGCCGGATCATTTGGATCAGCTCACCAACAAGAGCCGGCTCCTTTGGCCCCCAAGCGGCTCTTCATATTACTAATTATACCTTTTATAATTCAGCCAAATGTAGCCCGTTCTGACTTACGATTAGTATTTGTAGGCCAATAATCACCTTATTCAATACATCCTTTATACTTAAGCATTCAAAAGTAAAAATTAGATTTTCTATTATCAATAAATTGCTGTAGCTTATGACCACCAAATGACCATCGGCCCATAGCTCTGCTGTGCCAGTAAATTTTGGGCAATTCAAAGACTGGAAATGCCAACATATTCGTCAACTTAATGAGGACAAAACCGAGATAATTGTATTTGGTGCTAAAACAGAAAGGCTTAAAGTAACCCAAAACCTTCACTCTCTGTCCCTGAAAATCTCAATCAAAGCCAGAAATCTAGGGGTTATCATAGATTCAGATTTACATTTCGACAGTCACATCAAATCAGTTATAAAATCTGCATATTATCACAACATTATGTGTGTCTGTTACATTGGTCACACATTTAACAACTTTGTCTCCGTTCCCGTGTAATCGGGAGAATCGGGATGGGACTAGGCATTGATGAAGGTATACTTATACAAAACTAATATAGTCTCAGTCTTAGTCCAGATTCTGCTCCTTTACCCATATATACAGTACATACTGTGGCAACCCGTCTCTGGCATAGCGCCCCTGGAGACCAAGGGGACAGGTTGTGGAGACGGTGTACCACAGATTTTCAACAGTTGGCGCCAGTAAGAGCATCGGTGCCAATCATTGAAATGCGGAGCACCTGAGGAGCAGGTGGGGAAGCATGCTTTAAAAAGCATGCTTGCATTCTCATTCAGGGCTCTCCTGGTTCACGTGTGCGGATTGACCAGTGTCCGTGGGTGATGTGATTCCATCCGGAGGAACAAGACTGTGGATTCCTCCGAAGCTGGGTTTTGTTCGGTTTGATAGTAATATAATTTATGCTTGAATAAAAGTGCCATTTTGTCTTTAAGTAAGCTCCAGTTCGTAAGCTGATTGGAAGGAGGCGGCTCACTCACCAAGACGGGTTGCCACAATACACACTACTATCATATCATGTGATAATCTTTTTTACCATCTTTTACTATTGTCATTTTTTCAGGCCTGGTGTGTGTGTGTGTGTGTGTGTGTGTGTGTGTGTGTGTGTGTGTGTGTGTGTGTGTGTGTGTGTGTGTGTGTGTGTGTGTGTGTGTGTGTGTGTGTGTGTGTGTGTGTGTGTGTGTGTGTGTGTGTGTGTGTGTGTGTGTCCTATTTCAATTGCTTTACGGTCTTTCCGGTTCCTTCTGGATAAACGAATCGCAGCCAAACTTCTCCAGATTGAAGAGATCATCTAACGTGTGGCTCAGCGTCAGAGGTTGTGCGGGAGCGGCGGCCAAAGTTCACAGCAGGACCCCAAAAATAACCCGTTTATCAGAGACCTAAGCAGTAGTGGGCCCACATACGTATGGCATCGTATCACTATGCTTTATCCCAATGCTTTATTTCTCTCTGAAAGTAATAAGGATTGACTCTATGATGACTTAATGACTTCTTAAAGGTTGGGTATGGGATTTGTGAAACGACAGCAGATTTTGAAACTACACAACTCAAATGGTCCTACCCCCTCTCCTTCAACGCTGACCCCGCCCATTCCAAGTACATCATCTAGCGCAATCATCTAGCGAGCCAGGTCAGCAAGGTTGGAGTTTAGGGTTGTCTTCTAGTGCTAGGTCCAAATGTGGTGTGTCCAAATTAGCTAGTTAGCTAGCTCCAATAGCTACCGCAGGCTCACAACAAACAGAAGCTTGCTCTAGGACACAAGCTTTGAGTACGTGCACGAAGGGGTCACCCGCGGGGGGAGTGGGAGTGCAGTACGACCGTTTGATTGACGTACCTTCTGTCCAATGCCACTCGTGGTTCTGGAAATCATTGGCTGGAGTTTTTCGAGCCCTACCCGTTCCACAGATGATTGACTTGTTTAATTTTAATGTCAGTACTTCTAACTCAGTGGCTGTGAGTGGGTTATGATAAGGATTTCAAGTAATTTTTCCATTCCATACCCAACCTTTAAGATTTAACCACCTCCGTATTGCCACATCTTATCAGGAAGGGAAACGCCTCCATAAGGTAGGAGACGCCTGCCAGTTGAGGAAATATGGTTTCGGTTTCTAATAAACTTTCAGGTGAACAGCAGAAGCTGGCAGACAGTATCTCAGCCTACACAGACAGGACGTGTGTCTTCATTGAGATCAATTTAGAAAACGTGTTTCTGTTGGACGCTGTGGAGGAGGATATTAGGGGAGCCTGACACTAAAGCGGACGGAACCTATTGCTGTTCAAACACAATCTCACCAGGTAATACATTTAATTAAATTTTACGGCTGCCAAGCCTAAAGCGGACCAATAAGACCCTGACAGACCATTAAGACCCTGACGCAGACCATGAATAATCTGATTGAGCATTAAGACCGTGAAGCAAACCTTAAAGACCCTGAAAAAGACAATTAAGACCAATATTGTTTGCATGTTGATGACGCTGGAATAACCTCAGCTTGGATCTGTTGATGGGCGAACAAATTTCATGACCACACGTCTAAAGGCTTATTATGTTATGAGTTGCTCCACCTATCATCCTATTTTGATTAACTTTAGCCTGGTTAACCTTGACCTATGCTTCTTTATGTACACCAAGTTTGGTGATAATTGACTCAAGTTAACCCCGCCTTTAGTCACCTAACATAGATTGGGCTAATTTGGACGTCCAGCCACTGGTTTCCTAGGAACATATGCTCAACATGAGGAGATACAAATCTCTACAGGATTTCATGACTGTAGAAGAAAAAGGTCAGAAAATGTGTCCGTCCAAAGTCTGCATTTTCAGTTGATTGATATAGCTCCCCCTAGCCCAATATGGATACAATTTGGGGAGGTTCCTCTTGACCCATGTGCCTTTGACTACACCAACGTTGTCCCGGGGTGCACCACTGCGCCCTCTGCTGGCAGAGTCTGATACTGTACAAACAGTATACAACAGACCAGCCGCTTTACTGTCTGAAGATGATTGGGTTAAAATTAATTTAACCCTGCCTTTTTGAGCCTCTCAAAATTCACAGACCAAGCGGCTGGTCTGTTGTATACTGTACAGTATCAGACTCTGCCATGTTGTTTTCTCAATCGTCTTCATTTTACTTGAGCAGTTGGATCTTTGGTCCCCAACAGCCACTAAGTTGGTCCCGCTCAAATCAAACATACCCTGTATGAACTGTGTTGATTTTAGTCACAGGCCACGCCCATTTCAATGCCACGCCCTAATTGAAAATATGTTGACTTTTCAGAATTTGTCCGTGGGCTGGACAAAATTGCAGCACTAACCAATAAAAAGTCGCCGGCAGGGGGTTCATTTCAAAAGTTCACATTCAAACTAAACTTGGACCATCCAAGCAGACAATAAAAATACATTGAAGGACACTTGCGGCATGTTAATGCAATAATTTGGGGGGAATTCAGTTGAACTAAGTAATTTAATTTGACATAATGTAAGATACCCATCTCTGTCGTGTAGGATGCCCTCTTGTCTACTTCAAGACTCCAGAAAGAAAGAATTAGCTTGGATGGTCCCAGTGTAGTTTAAAAAATGCACCCCCTGCCGGCGACTTTCATTGGTTAGTGCTGCAATTTTGTCCCGCCCACGGAGGGTCTGCCTCATACGGATACAAATCAGTTCTATTTCATGTAGGCTACGCCGTCTAGGCTTCGCCTTATGGGCTTGTCCCGTGCTCGCGCACACTGAAAATTTGCAACTATGCACCAATCAACGTGGGCACCGCCCACATTCCCACGGCACGTGTATATAAGGCGGTGCAAAATGCCGCCCATCCTCCTTCTTTCAGCCTTTGTACTGATCAACGGAAAACGAAGATATGACTTCCATTAAGATGACTGGTGGCAGCGGCGTGGGCGAGGCCATGGCGCAACGGCCAGTGGCCCTTTTCAGGGGCCACTTTTCAGGGCCACTGGAGAGCGCTCCTGTAAGAGCTGGCGGGTGCTTTTCAGGGCCTCAGTGCGCCTCCTGTCCTGCCTCCCTGGCTCCGGGTGACGGACACCGGGCGTGTTTCAGGCGCCTTGGTGCTGAACACGCCGCGGCTGCCTTGGTTGCCCCCGCCTCCTCTGCAGCCTGCCGCGCGCTGCCTGAAGAGGGGCTCCTCTCCAGGCACCTCTTTTTCTCCCAGTCGGTGGTTCTCGCTGAGGCCATCGACATCTTCATGGCTGAAGTTCCGGACGCCCAGGACGCCGACGAGCGCTTCAAGGTTGACGACGTCGCCTCCTTGGACGGCGTCTTTCCTGGCTCTGCGTCCGAGTTCCCCCGCTCCTGTGCTTCCACCGAAGCCACTCTCGTCCCGAGGGAGAGACCGCGCCGGATGGCCGATCTCCTCGGCGACATCATGGGTGAGGCAGCGGCCATCAAGGGCATCCCTATCCCAGCCTCGCCACTCGCCCCCATGTCGGATGACATGCAGGGCGCGTGTTTTCGCACCCTGTCTTCCTCCCGCGGGTTACCCAGTGCCCCCTGTTTCCACCGGTTCAGCATCTTTTCACCGCTGCGGGTGGGGACCCCTCTACTCTGAAGGCCCCGGTGAGGGCATTCACTGACTTCACCAACGTGGAAGGGTGGGCTGATACTCAGGCGAGGTACCCATCCCTCGCCTGGAGCCTTCCCTGGCAGTGCTTCTCTGTCCGGGCGCCGGATGGCGTCCTAACGAGAAGCCGTCCGACTGCCCCCCGACTGCCTCCAGAACCTTGCAAGACTTGCTGGAGCAGATTCGAGCAGTTGGGCTTGTGCTCGCTCATTAAAATGCTGATTCAACATGGCGTTCCATATCATTTTATTTGTGAGGACATTTTTCACAGATGTGCAACTTCTGATGCATTAGTTCAAAATTTGGGTTTGCGAATGCACACCTTTTGGGCATGTTTTGCACCAACTGCTCTGCAATGATTGTAGCAAAATAATTTGTGCAACACAGACTTGCGTACTCGTAGACCCTATTTTGTGCTTACAATGGTAGAAAAATATTTACGACTTCAAATGTACTGTTAAACATTTGTGACTTTAGAGTACACATGCAAAATAAATATTTACGACTTCAAATTTACTGTGACTAGTGTGCGCATTCAAAATCTGCAGTTACAGGTGCTAAAGACTTTTGCTACAATAATACCTTAATATGCATGTGTGAACAAAGTTTCATGACTCTAAGTCAAAGCGGTTACGAGATATGTTTGTTCAAAGTTTGCATTTTTGCATTGTTGCTTTAGTGCCACCTTTGGGCCAATCAGTGTAATATTTATTCTCTGTTAAACTTGAGTCAGCCTCTACAGCTGTAGAAAGTTTCAACAAAAGTGTGCAAGCAGTTTAGGCTGTGTAAGTCAAACGTAGCTGAATAATAGGTTATAACAATAGGTTAAGATAAGTTATTTAGCTTTATTATAGCTTTATTTCATCCCATACATGGGAAATTAACTTGTTACAGCAGCCCATGGACCATAAAAGATGCAATAATAAAATAAAATAAGCAACCAGGCACAAGGTTGCCTCGGACCATGTGCCTGGCCCCCTAATAAAACTAACAATTACAATAAATTGCCTTGCACTTTGTGGTTGGCCCCCCTTAATAGCCTTTAAGTGCAAAATTAAGCTCAGGCAATCTAGGCTCTGTCCAGTAAACAAGCCTTATGTTCTCACCTGGTGACCTCATTAGATCACAGTTACAGTACTTACGGTGTTTTTCCATGCCATTCACTTGCAGATTGAAGATGGCACCAAAACGCGGCAGAGTCTACGACAAAAAAAACGTTGTTCAGGGCTACCTCCATGGCGTGACGTCAGTGAGGAGTATTCCAATGAAAGGAAAACGTTTCAATTGCTTCTTGCAGACGTCCCGAGACGAATATAGAAAATGCGTTGTGTATGGAACAAAGAAGCATGCACGCTTTGTGCAGGCAGCAGCCAAACACACGCCCTTGAAGCTAAGCGAAGTCGGGATTCCGAGTAAGTTATACATTATGTTTTCAAATGCATGCTTGTTTTATTCGTCGGCCAAGTAAAGTGGTGTATTGTTTGAGGGGCTATGCATGGGTGCTTTTGCGAAATGATTTACAGGTGGTGGGCATGGTGTTGGTGCTAATTAACAGGATATTAAAACAGAATTAAGTATTCTTGAATTGTAGAGTATTTTATAGCTAATCCATTTACCATCTTTACTCAATCAAAGATAATTTATAACAATTGGAGAGTTTGGCACAGAGAACATATTTATTAAGTATGCAGGTTGAGAGTTATGCTGATGGTTCTGCATCCATTTCTGGGTCGATTGGTGGGTGTGTCATTTACCCATGTCGCCTCTTCAGTGAAAAAGCGCATATGCAACTTGATCTGTTCGGACCGACACAATCCGGATGTGACGCAGCGGAAGTATCCTCGAAAATGAAGTCAGATTGTACTTTCGAAAATGCTTTAAGGCACAGACACACACCCAAACATGGCACCGGCTAGATATAAACAGCCAGTTACGAGGCAATTGTTGCATTCATCATGGATCAATCGACTGATAAGGGACCCAAGAGGCGACTGTCGGTGGAACAAAAGAAGAATGGACCAGAAAAGAGATCAGACACGAGTGAACGGGGAACTATGCAACTTTTTTGGCTTGATTTACCTTAATATAACAGGCTAAGAGTCATTGCGATGGTTCTATTATACATTTTTGTTCGATTGTTCGTTGTTTCGACTCCCCCTTGCGCATCTTGGCGGAGAAAAGGAATATGTTTCGGCCGGCGACCCGCCGCCCACTCTCGCGGGAGTCTCGGGTCTCGCAAAGTTACGAATTGCTTTACGGCACAGACCCCCAAACACGGGCCGTGTTCCAATACCCGTACCGTCCGTACTGCGTAGTCAAAATTTTAGTACTCAGTACGTTCCAATTCAGATCCGGCGAAAAGAAGTAATAATAATAATAATAATACATTTAATTTAGAGGCGCCTTTCAAAACACCCAAGGTCACCTTACAGAGCATATAGTCATCATACATTTTTTTAAAAACAAGACATTGTGGAAAAAATAAATAAATAAACATAAGCAATAAGAAATAAATAAAACAAAAACAAGACAAAACAAAACAGAAAAACAATCAAAACAGTGATCAGTTAGACGTTGTTGAAGTATACTTCAAGGACCCGGATGCCGTACTCAAAATGGGCTAATCGTGAAGTGTGGATCGAAGGACACTCCCCGTACTCAACGGCAGCCATCTTAGCTACGTAGCGGAAAAGGCGGAGCCAGGCTGAGCCAAAGTCGGCGCATTTTCCACATAGCCTGCATTAATAGAGTCATTTTGTAGTTTTTATAGTTTCTATAGCTTATTATAACTGCTAGGCGTAAAGAGTTCACCGTTCATAGCGGGATGTTTATTGCGGGGGAGGAGCCGCGGCGGCAGTCGTGATCGTAATTTCCGGTAGGTGCACCACGGAGTACTCGATTTGGAACAGCACTCACATCTGAAAAATTACCGTACTCAAGTGAGTACGGATAGTGCAGATAGTGTACTTCCTTTAAGTATACTCATGGAAGTACGGGTATTGGAACACGGCAACGGAACCGGCTCGATATAAACACAAGTAACTAAGCGATTGTTATATTCATCATAGATCAGCCGACTAAAAAGAGACAGAGAAACCCAATGTCGGAGGAACAGAAGAAGAGAAAAGGGAGACTGACCGACAGAGAGGCCAGACACGAGTAAACGTTGGACAAGCTTTTCAGGAATAGCGTGAAACGTTGTCTTTTTTTGACCTGCTGTCTAGCAACAACTAGTCAGGATAGATAAACTACAACACCATACCGGATCTAGCTACACCGGAAACCAAACAACAAGCACGCCGCACAAACTTGTTGGGGCAAGCAAGGTTACGGAGCGGGTGAAAAACTTTTGGGCCGCGAGGGCCGCAACTTTACCTGCACTGTTCAACTGAATTAATTAGCCTATCAAGTCACTGAATTGCGTGGTGTTGCAACATATTGCCTGTCTAACCTAACGTTGCATAATTTAAATAATATTATGATGCGACGCCACATAACTGGCCACAAACTTTGTCTTGCAGCCCCTCAGAGACAAGATGCATCACCAAGCACCAGCCATGAGCCCACAGGTCCAGAGTGTGCAGGTAGGATTGCTCATTAAGTGAATATTATTAGAATTAATATAATGAAGAGTATTGTGTAGACCTAGCCTAGTCCTACCAGACTCGTACTTCATTTCATTTGCACAGAGTCTGGATCTACTCAATTGACAAACGTTAAAGGGGACCTATTATGCTTTTTCGACTTTTATGACCTATAAACGTTGTTATAATAATTGATAGTCATGTTTAACCATACTAAAGTGTAAAATAATGACGCACATTTCGACGTATTCCCTGCTGACAGTCTGGGGTGGCTGTGCAGAGCGCTAAACACTCGGAACAACGTTTGCGATTCACATTTCTGGGTAATCATCTACGCAGAGGCACTCCTGCCACGCCCCCATATGCCTGGTCAAATCTGCCCGCGCGCGTGCGCTTCAAGTCCGCACTTTTCACTTCACAGTGTAGCTTTGCACGTTTGTGGAACAATGCCTTCCCCTCCCAAAAATGTTATACTATAATCAAGAGGACACACAGGCAGTTCAAATAAAAAGAGATAGAACTTTATTGATCTTTATAAAAATGTAAGATTGCTCCATATAACACCAGCAATGTAGTAAACGTTTGTAGGCCTAGAAAAATACGGTTAAATGTTATTGCTTAAGAAACAGATTCCTTCCAAATAACTATTTATGAAAAATGCAATCAATTTATATAAAAGTAAATGGTTACATATCGACCAGCAACAAAGTTGGAGTAGCCTACCCAAATAATGAATTGTAATACACCAACATTGTTAATTGTTATACAAAGCTAAACAAGCAAATTAAAATGAAATACCAACGCAACTGAAATGTTAATATTAGACTATTAACAATATTATGAGAATTACGTAGGTCTCCCATAATCATTCAGGTAATCAATACATCCGTGCCTGTTCCAGCTATTTCAAAGATATTTGTGTTTTGTATATCCGTGTTCAGCGCTATTCATGTTAAGTAAAAGGAAAAACCTCGAACACGAGAAGTAAATGGAGCCGTGCACTTCTTTAATAGGTCCATGGCACTGAGCCGTTTGTTTCACTACGACTCCTTTCAGCTGCCCACCCCTCCAAACAGCCAACAAAAAATAAATACATAAATGGCTTGCTCCATGGGCAGCAAGCTGGCTTTTCTCCCTTGCGCGCTATTGGCTGGTTTAACATGATGACGACAGGGAAGCGATCGAAGCGATCCTTGGTCTGATTGGTTGAAGGTCTATTATTTTTATTATATATTTATATTGTTACATTATACTATTGCTTTTGTTTTACCCAAAAAGTTAAATACAAGCACTATATACTATGTTTACTTGTTGGAAAAATCACCAAAATATGTCTCCTTTAAATAACAGAGCCTTAAAGGATGTCTGGGTGATAACACATTTAGTGGCAAAATAAACCTATTTGTTCTATTTTGAAATGATTCATGGCTGATAGATATCAAGAGCAAGGCTTAATGTTTCATTGCACATCGTAGGTTTGTGTATCAATTAAAATAATAAATGTCTGAGTGGTCTATTGGTCTCTTGTTTTAAATGATTTAGAGGGGGTGGTGGTGTTGGCAGAATAACTGTTGGTATGCATGGACATGTATTGTAATTGTGCGCTTATCTTTTCGGTTGTACAGACAATGTCGGAGATGGCTTGGTCATCTGGATAAATGATGCGACTACGGTGAGGGTGTTTAAGTCCATTGATTTTTACTACAAGGAACCCAGTTGTTTTCGCACATTTACTGTAGCGCAGGTGGCTGACCTCAAACATGAAGACTATGTAAGTGGATCAATACTTGAAAGGAAACAAGGATGAATTTGTATGCTGGGCATGAATCTTCCATATGCAATATTAGGGATGAGTAGATAAGCATGTGGTGTCTTTTTCCTGTATTGTAGGTTGGAAAGATCCAGGCAAAGGTCATGTGCCTGCAGGATGGCAGTAAAATGGGCAATGTCTATGGCAAACTGCTGGAGCTCAAGGAATGCCATGTTGCTGACCGCACCGGGAAGATGTGGCTGCAACTCTGGGGGGGGTGTATTGGCCAAGTGGAGCAGGACGAGTCCTACGTCCTGGAGAACCTGTCGGTCCGTGAAGGGGTAGAGTTGTATCTGACGACTACAAAGAACACCACCATCCGGATCTCAGAGGAGAAGGTCCAGGTTCCAGAATCTGTTGCGAGGCAGCGACTGCAGGTGAAGCAGCACGAGCAGGAGCAGGAGGTGGAGCAGGAGGGGCTCACCACGGTGCGGGGACCAGTCTGTGGAGTCAAACTAGCTGACCAACGGCAGTGCAGCAGCTGCCACAAATGGCAGCTGGCCTTTAACCTAACGGCCATAAACCATCGCTGCGAGGCCTGTGTCCTCCTTCAGAGGGTTGGGTCCTATGTACAGGCTGTCAACGGGACAATCATGGTCAATAAGGGGGATGGGAAACTCCCGTTGACATTGACCTCGACTGTCCTGATGACATACCTGAGTCAAAACGACCTCCAGGAGCTGCTTTCAGATGTGCAGTCGGTGGAGGAGCACTTTTTTGAAGTGGGGGTGTTTGAAAACCAATACATTGCCAACAATGTGGTTGTCGTTGTCACAACAGGGAATGTTTGAATACAGGATGGTCGTAATTAATAGCATATTAAGAAGTCGTGTCATAATAATTCAATTCTGTGCCATTCAAAAATCATTTTAATGGCACAGAAGATAGTGTTATTAATGAAATCCCCATTTTTAAAGTATTAAAACATATTTTAAAGCTCGGCTATACTCATCATCCACCAACAGATGGTGCTATGGGACTTTAGTGTGACAGCCCATAGAGCGAGTAGCAGGTGAAGAGGAATTCAGTTTAGTGATCGAAATTTCATTTACCTTTGCCTTCCAAACGGCTCTTCATATTACCACTTATACCTCTTATAATTCAGCCAAATGTAGCCCGTATTGATTTATGATTCGTATGTGTATGCCTATATATCACTTAAATTATTCAATACATCCTATTTGTATTAAAAAGTAAAAATTACATTTTCTAATATCAATAAATTGCTGTAGCCGATTTTCATTTCATTGTTTTCATGGGGATGCACGCAACGCGCATCCCCGCCCCTCGCTGCTTGCTTAATGGTATGATCCTTGTCTATCAGACATTTATTGGTTGCATGCATGAACCTGACAGTCAGTCACTGCACACACGCATGGCATGCACGAAGCACCCGTAGAGCATAACATTAACATTACATTCAAGCCTAACCTTGACTTGATAGGCTATTCATTTGCATGTATCTACCTACTATTTGCATGTTGGCATTGCTTTTCAGAGTCATTTGTGTCTTTTTGTGGGTCTATACACCTGCTAACTACAACCCATCAAGCTTATTGCAGGTTCATGGCCTATTAGCACTTCGTTGAAGTAAGCAGATATGTGCATGATGGCATACATGTCTTTCTGTATACGCTGCTAACTCATGTCCCATGCAGGTTTATTGTCTTTTTGCACCTAGATGCACTCTCAAGGATAGGTCTTATAACCCTAAAAGTACACATGCCTACATTAAATTACAATCAATGTGTTCACAGCTGCACGAGTAGATAGAAAATTATTTTTTTATAGTTAGTTGAACATTATAGGGTCTCTGCCTTCCATTCCCTGTTTGCTAAGTTAAACACATAAAATCAACTAAATCTGTCCCAGTGCTATAAAAATTCTCGAGAATATTGGTCCAGAACATTTCACCGCTCGGTCTCTTGATTCTCCAGATGCTTCCCTGCCGTCGATGCAGGTAAAACAGCAAAAAACGCTGTCTTTCTCAGTAACGCAGTGCTTGTGACGCCTTTCTTCTTCGTCGTTTCTTCTATTTGTCTCTAACTCATGCTCCAATCCTTTATTGAAGCGTCAGATGTTGTGGATGCGACGGAATACATGATGCAATGTTGCAGCAACATTTAAGATGATCGCGATGAGTTCTGCCTCCATGCTATCTGTTGTCAAACCATACCCATCTACAGTGACAGCTGCCGCACTTATTCTGCTTCATATCCGGCCTCTCGCGACCTCAGACCCCACGTCATATCCCACCCCTTGCAAGCCCAACTCCCTTAACCACCCGGAGGTCCCCAGGCTACATGGGTCAAATGCAGAGATCTGATTTATTTTTGGAGTACTTGCACATATGCAAGACAAATAAAAACGGAATCGCTGAAACCAAAACCTCAGTCTGGTCCACAACTTCCTTTAACGGTTACACAACATTACCATCCGATTTTGACCTCTGGTGTTACATCGAGCCTCATCTCACGCAGCTTTTGTGTTTCTAGGAGCTGGATGCCAAGAAATATCCCATGTCGGGTCCACAGAGAGGCTACTGCTTGATCGTCAACAACTTTGACTTCAGCCGTTCCTCTCCAAAACTTAGTAATCGAACAGGGACAGTAAAAGATGCAGGTAGGCCCATGCTATCATAATACAATAGTAATATAGTCTCAGTCCAGATATTTATATTTGTGTGTGTGTGTGTGTGTGTGTGTGTGTGTGTGTGTGTGTGTGTGTGTGTGTGTGTGTGTGTGTGTGTGTGTGTGTGTGTGTGTGTGTGTGTGTGTGTGTGTGTGTGTGTGTGTGTGTGTGTGTTACACTGGTCCTGCAGAGAGCCTGAGTCTTGTGTTCAGCTGGCTGGGCTTCCAGGTGGAGGAGGTGAAGGACGCCACCAGAGACCAGATGCTCTCCTCCATGCGGGAGCTGGCCAGCAGGGACCACAGTGGGATGGACTGCGTCGCTTGCGTCGTCCTGAGCCACGGCCTGGAGGGCGGCGTGTACGGGGTGGACGGGGGGGTGGTCCGGCTGGAGAAGCTCAAATGGTATGTGAATGGGGAGCAATGCAGCTCCCTGATAGGGAAGCCCAAGCTGTTCTTCATCCAAGCCTGCCAGGGCATCGAGGAGGAGAAGGCGGTCCCCGTCCCGGCCGACGGACCCGTCAACCCTAAGGTCCACGACCAAACTGACGGACCCAGCGGATCCGGGGTCCCCGCCCAGACCGACGGACCCAGCCACCCTGGGGATATCCGCAGCGACTTTGCGTCAGCGACTGAGTCGATACCCATTACGGCAGATTTCCTGACCGCCATGGCTACCACTCCCTCCTATGTCTCTCTCAGAGACAGGAAGAAAGGCACCTGGTTCATCCAGTCCGTGTGCAAGAACCTTGAACTCTTGGTTCGACGGTGAGTGAAACTTTCCTGTTTAGACATTGTTGTCGATGTAGAGGGGGGAGGGGTAGGGCCCTTCCTGCGGAAGTCCACAATCAACTCCATCTTTGTGTTCAGGATCAGGTTGTTTTCCCCGCACCACAGTTTCAGAACCCTCACTTCCTGCCTGTAAGCCGTGTCATACTCATTGCTGATAAGTCCTATCACGGCTGTGTCATCTGCAAACTTAACTTTGACATTACTGCCGTAGTGTGCTCTGCAGTCATGAGTAAGCAGTGTGTACAGCAGAGGGCTGAGCACACAGCTATGAGGACTGCCGATGTTGAGGATGGTGGGTGAGGATAGGATGTTGTTAATCATAACAGACTGAGGTCTGGGTCAGGAAATCCAGTATCCAATTGCAAAGTGACGGAGCGAGTTACAGTGCTGACAGCTTGTTGATCAGTGTCTGTGGAATGATTGTATTGAAAGCAGAACTAAAATCCAGAAAAAGTAGTCGCACATATGAATTGCTCTTTTCTTCAGATGTGTGAAAGCTTGGTGGATAACGGCTGAAACTGCATCAGCATTCGAACGGTTCTGCCTGTAAGCGAACTGGTGACAGTCGGATGTGATGTTAATGGTGTTCTTGATATGTGACATTACCACCCTCTCAAATGTTTTCATGATGATTGGGGTGAGTAGAGCAACAGGTCTACAGTCATTGAGACAGGTGACCGTCTGGGCTTTTGGTAGTGGTTGTAGCAGGAGTGCAACCTCCCTCTCTGATACACTCAGTGTGTAGTCCCCTGGCGAGGATGTAAGCTTGGTGGTAGGGGAGTTATTATTGTATATTATATATATACAATATATATAATATATTATTGGAGGCCTCAAAACGGGCATAAAAGTGGTTCAGAGCATCAGGCAAGGAGGGGTCGGTGGGGCATTGTGCATTCTTCTTGCTGTAATTTGTAGCACACTTAATGCCAGTGGTTCTCAAAGTTTTGACAGCTGAGGGCCAATTTAGGAACCCAAAATTTGACTGAGGACCGCCAGAGGAAAAAAATAATGGCGGGAAACGCTATCAGCATCCCAGTGGTGAAAAGTGTGGTCTAAATCACGAAACTGAGGTTCATCCTTTCAAAGAAATGCACAGTCGGATTAAAACTAACTAATGTAAAAGGATTTAATTGAAAGCTAGAGAGAGTCGAGTTTTCTCTTTATATTTATTTATTTTTTGTTTAAATTAATATTGATATAATAATGATAAAAAAAGGGTGGGTTTTTTTATGTTTTCTGTTTACCGTCGTCGTCATCATTGTTAACATCGACATTGTCATCCCCTTTAGCCTTTATTTATTGGGTTTCATTACCATCTACAAGTTTCCATTCACCAGTTGTTAGTCGTCTTTTCAGTAAATTAAACTTTCAAACTATACTCACATCTGGACTTGGATTTGTTTGGAAAGAGGCGTAACTGCATGGAGGCCACGTAATCATCTTAGTGGCCTTTATTGGAAAGCTGTCGCTACAAATACATTTCTAATTATACAATGGGGGACCTAAATCCAGCGATCTGATTGGTTCCCAACTGTTGTATAATGAGCGTATACATAACTGCTATGACGCCCGATCATTTTGTGAAAGTTTGCATATCACTCCGCGCCTGGAAGTAGAAACAGTTACAAAGTAAAACATATGTTGGATGATGGAGAGGGTGTAAATGTTGTTACTCCGGGAGTGAGCAAGGCGATTGAGAGACTAACGAAAGCTTAGGCACACGGCGAGTGAACTGCTCCATAGGATAATGCGTTCAAACTCGCACACAACGCCTAACTGATCACTGTTTTGATTGTTTTTTTTGTTTTGTTTTGTTTTGTCTTGTTTTTGTTTTATTTATTTCTTATTGCTTATGTTTATTTATTTATTTATTTATTTATTTATTTTTTCCACAATGTCTTGTTTTTAAAAAAATGTATGATGACTATATGCTCTGTAAGGTGACCTTGGGTGTTTTGAAAGGCGCCTCTAAATTAAATGTATTATTATTATTATTATTATAAATTGCCGGCGAACTGCTCTAGCCGAGCCTTCTCTCGGAGGGACGCTAAAGTGTGTTGCATAGCGACCGTCGATGCATAGCGGCAGCCAGGAGGGACTACTTTTTTGTATTCTTTATTAAAACGGCTACTTTGACTTTCTTGGTTTCTTTTTAAATGTAGTGTGTCTATAACTTTCGTTTCGCCATAACAGTAACCGTTGTATAAAAGCAATAGATCACTTCAGTAGGTGGCATGTGCTCATTATACCACTGTGAAGGGGGTCGCCGGCCCTCCGCTGCGCGTCGGGGCCGGACAACGCCCCTTAACAGTGGTATAATGAGCACATACCACAGCCTGGCGTGATCTATTGCTTAAATGTATTTTTCCATAACCGTTGCACGCTTTACACATTTCATCTTAGATTTTTATTTTGTATGTAATTATTTTCTTTGTGCCATCATTTAATATTGATATATCCAGTTGTTTTTGCATTTTATATTTCTATCCTCATACTGTTTGAATGTAAAAGTTAGGCTCTTCCGGACTAGGAGGAAACAAATTCCTATAACTGTTCACATACTGACTGGGACTTGTGTTCTTTGCTTTCCCAATAACAGAGACTTACTCAGTATCCTGACGGAGGTGAACAACGACGTGAGCCAGATGTCCGACCCCAACAGCAGCATGAGACAGATGCCCCAACCTATCCACACTCTGCGGATGAGTGTGTTCTTCCCAGTCCCTGAAAAGCTTCCTCCCAGTCTGCCCACCAGTTGCTCCCCGGGCTAAGTTCCAATTGGTCAACTTGTGCACTATATAGTTCAATACTTAGGGTGTCCCATATTGTAAAATTTTCCAAAATGAGAGTGTAACAATCAGGTTCCCAATATAGGGCAAGGGCACTACTTAGTACCCATTTATGGAGCCATTATGCTACTCGTTTGTTTTTTATTTATTTGGTGACATGCAGTTTTGTGTTTGACCACTGGGTAGAGCATTGGCTCAGGGGAAAGCATAACTGGCACGGTCAGGTATGTGTATAAATAATAAATAATACCCTTTCAGCGTGTCAGCAATATTTGTTTGCTCTGTACCGAACCGATAGGAAATGAATGAACTGAAATGGACAACAACAAACAAACTGGAATGTGTGCTACGGTGAGCATGCTCCGACAACATTTTCTTCTTTCGAGTTCTCCCGCTTCGCCCCACACATGGGTCTAATGTAGAGCCGGTTAAAAGGCTCTAGGCCATAATGCACTGTTAAAGAAGTCGTTAATTGCAGTGCTTTATGCCTGCACCGGTATTGTATGCTGTGTGTGTTTATCCCTTTCACTGCCAGCACAGGATGCAGGAAATGCAGATTCTCGATGCACCCCACATTAATGGCCTAAGTGAGGGGATGCAAAATCGGGATCACAGAGGCCACCCATTCCATATGACTGGTCCACCACTCATCAACGACCAACCAACTTTCATGAAGGAGATATACACAAATGTGCATTTCCTGTTGAAAAGTGTGAGCATTTGTCGTCGCTACATAGATTTAACTCTTCTCTTGTGTTCCGTTGTTTATGCAACTTCTCCTATCCCTTTATGTTTTCTCTTATCATGAAATGGCTAGGTAAGTTTGGGGTACCCTTTCCATGTGCATCGCATAGGTTTTTCTCTGTCAAAGACATTAGGGTATTGGTGTGTGCCACCCCTGTAGTTTTGTTAAAGTAGAGAGTAGGAAGGTTTGTTTTCATTCATTTCTGGTTACCTCTACTTTTAGGAAGACTGGTTGTCATGATAAGTTCTTTGATTTGGCACCACCTCCAGCTCCCCCCCCCCCCCCCCCACCACCATTTTTGTATAGTGTGCCACACATTAAAGAAACGTCACTCAACACAAGTGTTGTCACTCACCTGTTTTACTGGTTTATGTTTAAGTCCCTTATTTCCTAGACAGTCAGTAGGTTCATAACAGAGGTGTACAACTTCCCACTCATTTAAAAGCGGAATCATCCAAAGATGCTCCGGCACAAACGTGTTCTTCCTGCTTGGCCGATCCCCAGTGTTGGGATTCGTCCTCTGCTCGCCTACTGAAGATACGCTCCACCATCAGGCCTTCTGGGACTGTTGGAAGACTTGGTTTACTTTCAGTTTAAATATTGATGCATATTTAATTTCAGATGGTCGACTCAAGGCATGAAATTGTTCTTTGTTACAAATATAATTGTATTCATTATTTGGCAATGGAGAAGAATAAAAATGTGCAATAGTTAAGTGACTTAAGTCGTGTTTTGATATGTTTTTTATAGGACTTTTATGGCTTGATACATGTTCACAAATATGTTGAAATAATTATTCTCATAGATGCATGTCTCTTCAATATACCTTTACCAGTGTAATATTTCTTAATGTATTCGACATAGGACGAGCAGATGGTTGCTAGTGTCTCTTGTCTATTATGCGTGTACAGGTATAATAGACCTGAAAGAGCCAAAATTCCCATCACTAAACTGAATTCCTCTTGACCTACTCACTCTGAGTAGGTCAAGATGAATTCTGTCACACTAAAGACCCATAGCGCCATCTGTTGGTGGATGATAATTAAGTATATAGCCGAGCATAGACACATCAGTACAACCATTAGTAATGGTTGCCCTTTCCGCATCATCAGTTCGGCAGCGAGGGCAATAGTGGGCCAAGCCAGGGAAGTTAATATAGCTTATTGTATAGCATAGTCGCAATACATGTAAGCATATAACCTTTGAGTGATGGAGGGGGCCTTTTTTGAAAAAACATTTGTGTGTGTGCGTGCGTGTGTGTGCGCGTGTGTGTGTGAGTCATATTTTAATTTCTGAACCAGGTGCCTTGGGCTTTCTGGTTCCTTCCGGGTAAACAAATCGCAATCAAACTTCTCCAGATTGAAGAGATAATCCAACGCGTGGCTCAGCGTCAGAGTTCGTGTGGGAACGGGGGCCGAAGTTCACAGCAGGATCCCATAAATAATGTGTTTATCAAAGACCTAAGAGGTAGTGGGCCCACATGCGTATGGCATCTTATCACTGTGCTGTATCCCAATGCTTTATGTCTCTCTGAAAGTAATAAAGGATTGACTCTATAATTACTTATAATGATTAAACAACCTCCTTATTGCCACATCTTACCAGTAAGGGAAACGCCTCCATAAGGTAGGACACGCCTGAAAGTTAAGCAAATAGGGTTTCGGTTTCTAATTTACAGCACAAGCTGGCAGACAGTATCACAGCCTACACAGACAGAGCGGACGCGTGTCATAATTTGGATCACTTTAGAAAACATGTTTGTGGAGGAGGATAATAGGAGAGCCTGAACTAAAGCGGACAGAACCTTTCGCTGTCAAACACAATCTCAACAGGTAATATAACAATTAATAATTAAATGCATTTATTTCACGCTTTCCAAGTAGATCTAAAGTGCGCAACGTAGTGTTTGTGTGTGAGTGCTTGTGTGTCTGTGTGTGTGTGTGTGTGTGTGTGGGAGTGAGTGAGTGTCTGTGTGTGTGGCAAAGAATGGTTCCTTGTTATGAGCAATACTGCATACTTCCTCGAAACTGAGTGAAGAGCAGCTACTAAGAAGTTACTCAATACCTATAGACCTGTCATAGCTGTGTGTGCATGGAATAACTAAGATTCAAGTTGAATGCCTGGCACACTCTCGTAGTGGCCAACGCCCTGAGACATGCCTGGGCCTATATCTCAATATCTGACTTTTGGAACAGAGATGGAGTTCCGGGAGAAGCTACTAAAGGTGGACCAGGTCCTGAACAGCGATGACACAAAAGCTTTGGCCTTTCTCTGCAAAGATATCCTGAAATGTGATATAAGCTCGGTGGAGTCCCCCATTGACCTCTTCCAACGTCTGGAGGAAAAAGACGTCCTCTCTGAGGATCAGCCATACCTACTCGCCGATCTACTACGTGTCATCGAACACTTTCAGTTACTGCGTGAGCTTGATCTCAACAGTACGATGTCTATTACAGTAAACCCTATCACCCCTTACAGGTAAAGAAATCCCCCATCCCCCACACATTCATTAACATTATCAATCTAGACAAGCTGTGGAATTTTCCAATTTTAAATGTCTGCTCTTGCCATATAGGAAGCTGCTTTATACATTTTCGAAAGACATCGGCCAAAAAGAATTGAAGAAAATCAAATATCTTTTGTACAATGACCTCCAACGTTCAGCACAGGAGCTGAATGTTGTAAGTGCTTTCTCAAGACTCTGTATACCAAGGGCTGCTGTTTTGTGAATTATGTATAGTTTTAATTTTTATGAGATCCTGTTTTCAAACTCTTCATCTCAAATGTTATTCTGCAAACATTTTAAAGACCTAAAGTAAGGGAAGTTAATTAATGTAGCACACTTCCAACAGGCCCTTCAGAGTGCTCTACAGAGGAATACTTATAACGCTATGTGTAATTTTCAATGCTCTTATCCCTTAGTCTACACTTGAAGTCTTCTTAGAAATGGAGCGCAAGGACCTCCTGAGCAGCTGTAACCTCGACCTGCTGGAGAAGATAATAAAAAATGTCCGTCCAGTGTTGTGGAAAAAAATCCAAAAGTTTAAGGACTCACAAGGTAAACATTGAACGTTTTTAATAATGTCATGGTCTTCATCCACGCATTTGACATAATTACCATTATAATATACCAACTAAATAAAGTATAAACTTATACTGTATTTAGGAAAAATAGCCCAAGAGACGGGACTTGTTGACCACCGACCAAGGTCCTCATCGGATGCCTCTCGCCGTGGAAAGGTACAGCAGCAGATGATGATCCCAATGTATAAATAAACCATGTCCTTATTTTGCATGATCATCACATGATCTTTGATTGAGTTTTGGGTGAGCGTCCTTTCATCTTATGATTCAGATTCCAACATCACAACCAGAAGGACCACTCTCAGGAGTGATGCGAGCGTATTAGAACTCTGGTTCTGATTGATCAAAGAAAGCTCTAGCCGTGACCTCGGGTGAATAATAGTGTGCTTCTGTAATGTTTAATATTGAGGCTATTTCTGCAATAACTGCCCTCCTTATGTTAACTTTCCCACTCGTTGTTTCCAGCGACGACATTACAGTTTTCCAGCGGCGGCCTAAATTTTATATCATAAAGTAGGCCTATGACACACTCCCTGATTGGCCCGTTTACGTCAGCAACTACGACTCAGTCCCTGATTGGCACGTTTACATCATTGACTATAGCTGCTTTCAGACCAACATGTAAGTCCTGATATTCCCCATATATTCTTCTGATGGCTCGTATGTCTGAACAACATAGCCAGACATTTGTATCCTGAAATTCTCCTCTAAAATACTAATGAGGTGTTATTTTCTCCTGGAGGAAATGTAAATTATCATATGTGATTGAGGCATACAAAGTCGGTATTTCTCACAGCACGTGAGTGGGCGTGTTGAAGTCAAGACGCTTCCTTCATAGTAGTCTAGTCAGGCAGGCAGGGGTCCGGTAACGAGCAGGCAGTCAGGCAGGCAAGGACTCCACGACAGGCGGGTAGTCAGGCAGGCAGGGGTTCGATGGCAGGGGAAGTACTAGAGAGGAAGAGAGGATGTTATCAAGGGTTCAGGCTATTTTCAAGAATACCGGTAGGACCGATACTGACTGTGTAAACGTAACGACGAACTGGCGCCGGCTGGTAGGAGATCTCCGGCTGAAGTAGGGAATGGTGATTTGATGATTGCAGCCTGGTGTGTGAGGAGTGGACCCCGTAGCAGGACGCGGCGTGACAATTTGTCTCTAACTCATGCTCCAATCCTTTATTGATGCGTCAGATGTTGTGGATGCCACGGAATACATGATGCAATGTAGGGCTGGGACGACGCGTCGACGTAATCGACGACGTCGACGCATAAATTACGTCGACGCGAAAAATGCGCGTCGATTTAAAAAAAAAAAAAAAAAAAAAAAAAAAAGATGGGCGGCGCCGGGGCGTAGTTGCAACGCGAGTGGCTCCTCAGACTTTCATAAGTGCAAGGCGCCAAAAAAGGAGATGCCTTTCCATTCTAGCAACACGGCAATTCACCAGCACCTGAAGAGGCGCCACCCGGTAGCAGCTGCAGATGACCGAGCACCGTAGAATTCTAAGAATGCATTACTTTGCACTTTTATATTGGAATTTAAAGGCAATAAACATGTATTGAAATGTTAAGGAATTCATATTTTATCATTCAGATATGTAAATCAACATGTATAAATTGCTATTAGTCAATTAATGGGGAGATAATCGAGAATCGAATCGAATCGAAATCGAATCGGACTGAAAAAATGAATCGTTAGATGAATCGATGCATCGAAAAAATAATCGCTAGATTAATCGTTTAAAAAATAATCGTTTATCCCAGCCCTAATGCAATGTTGCAGCAACATTTAAGATGATCGCGATGAGTTCTGCCCGTTCTGCCTCCATGCTGTCTGTTGTCAAACCATACCCATCTACAGTGACAGCTGCCGCAGTTATTCTGCTTCATATCCGGCCTCTCGCGACCTCAGACCCAACGTCATATCCCGCCCCTTGCAAGCCCAACTCCCTTAACCAACCGGAGGTCTCCCCGCTAGCTAGTCATGGGTCAAAGAGATGCAGAGATCTGATATAATTGTGTAGTACTTGCACATATGCAAGACAAATAAAAACGTAACCGCTGAAACCAAAACCTCAGTCTGGTCCACAACTTCCTTTAATGGTGACACAACATTACCATCTGATTTTGACCTCTGCATCACATCGTACGCCGCTTTGTGTTTCTAGGAGCTGGGTGCCAAGAAATATCCCATGTCGGGTCCACTGAGAGGCTTCTGCTTGATCGTCAACAACTTTGACTACAGCCGTTCCCATTTAGGTGTTCGAAAAGGGACACAAATTGATGAAGGTAGGCCCATGCTATCCTACTCCAATACTAATATAGTCTCCGAAATCTAGGGATTATCATGGATTCAGATTTACATTTCAACAGTCACATCAAATCAGTTACGAAATCGGTCAAATCAGTTACAAAATCGGCATATTATCTCAACATTATGTGTGTGTTACACTGGTCACACAGGAAACAACTTTGACTTCAGCCGTTCCCGTGTAAAACTGGGGAACTGTGTGTGTGTGTGTGTGTGTGTGTGTGTGTGTGTGTGTGTGTGTGTGTGTGTGTGTGTGTGTGTGTGTGTGTGTGTGTGTGTGTGTGTGTGTGTGTGTGTGTGTGTGTGTGTGTGTGTGTGTGTGTGTTACCCTGGTCCTGCAGAGCGCCTGAGGTGTGTGTTCAGCTGGCTGGGCTTCCAGGTGGAGGTGGTGCCGGACGCCACCGGAGACCAGATGCTCTCCTCCATGCGGGAGCTGGCCAGCAGGGACCACAGTGAGATGGACTGCTTCGCTTGTGTCGTCCTGAGCCACGGCCTGAAGGGCGGCGTGTACGGGGTGGACGGGGGGGTGGTCCGGCTGAAGGAGCTCACTGACGTCCTGAATGGGTTGCGGTGCGCCTCCCTGAGAGGGAAGCCCAAGCTGTTCTTCATCCAGGCCTGCCAGGGCAACCAGAGGGAGCAGGCGGTCCCCGTCCCGGCCAACAGACCCACCCGCCCAGAGGTCAGCGACCAAACGGACGGACCCAGCAGCCCCGGGGTCAACATCCAGACCGACGGACCCTGCAGCCCTGGGGACCTCTGCAGCGACGCCTCGGTCGCGAGTGAGTCGCTACCCAGCATGGCCGATTTCCTGATCAGCAAGTCTACCTCTCCCTCCTATATCTCTCTGAGAGACATGAAGAAAGGCTCCTGGTACATCCAGTCCTTGTGCCAGAACCTTCTGCACATGGTTCCACGGTGAGTGAAACGTTCCTGTTTAGACACCGTTGTCCGTCATCATATTTGGTTTCAAATTTCCAAAATAACTTTTAATTTAATAAATACTTCTATACATTTATTTTTTCATAACCGTTGCACACTTTAAACTTTAAATACATTTTGTGTGTAATTATTTCCTTTGTGCCATAATTTAACATTCCTATACAGTTGTTTTTTTGTATTTTAGATAAGCATCCTAATACTAATATTAGAAAAAAAGGATTTTTCGGAATATGAAGAAACAACTTCCTATAACTGTTCACTAATTACTGACTGGGACTTGTGTGTTCTTTGCCTTCCCAGTGACAAAGACTTAGTCAGTATCCTGATGGAGGTGAACGAGGCTGTGAGCCAGATGTCCAACCCCAGCAGGATGAGACAGATGCCCGAATATACCTCCAATTTAAGGAAGCTTGTGGTCTTCCCAGTCCCTGAAGGCCCCCGTCCCAGTCTGCCCACCAGTCTGTAGCTTCCCGGGCTCGGTTCTAATTGGTCCACCTCGGCCCTGTATAGGTCAAAAGGGAGTCCCCATATTGTAAAGTTGTGTACAAATCAGGTTCCCAACATAGTGCACTACTTAGTACCCATAATGCACTGTCAAATAAGTTGTTACTTGCAGTGCTTTATGCCTGCACTGGTATTGTGTGCTGTGTGTGTTTATCCCTTTAGCTGCCAGCACAGGATGCAGGAAATGCAGATTCTCGACGCCACCCACATTAATGGCCTAAGTGAGGAGATGCATAGTGGGATCACAGAGGCCACCCATATGACTGGTCCACCACTCCTCAACGACCAACCAACTCTCATGAATGAGATATTGAAATGTGCATTTCCTGTTAAAGTGCGAGCATTCATTGGTACATAGATTTACCTCTGCTCTTGTGTTCCGTTGTTTATGCAACTTCTCTTGTCCCTTTATGTTCTCCGTTATTGGGAAATGGCTAGGTAAGTTTGGGGTAAACTTTCCATGTGCATCAAATAGTTTTTCTCTGTTAAAGACATTAGTATATGGGTGTGTGCCACCCCTGTAGTCGTGTTAAAGTAGAGAGTAGGAAATTTGTTTTGAAGTTTGTTTTCATTCATTTCTGGTTACCTCTACTTTAAGGAAGACTGGTTTTGTCATGTTAAGTTCTTTAGTTTGCACCACCTCCAGTTCTCCCCCTCCCCCTTTTTGCATAGTGTGCCACACATTAAACAAATTTGACTCTACACAACCTTTGTCACTCTCCTGTTGTCCTAGTTTAAGTTAAGCCCCTTATTTCCTCTAGACAATCAGTAGGGTCATAACAGAAGTGTACAACTGATGCACACTCATTTAAAAGCCATATCAGATGATGAACAGCGGTTTTCATTGTCATCGGAATCATCTAATGGAGATGCTCCGGCACATACGGGTTCTTCCTGCTGGGCCGGTGTTGGGACTCGTCCTCCACTCACCTGCTGAAGATGCGCTCCACCATCAGGCCTTCTCGGACCTGATGGTGTTCCTCAAGGCGTCAGACACCAGACACCTTCTGGGACATTTAGGCCCCGTCCACAGGGGCGAAAATTATCTTTTTCCTTCCGTTTTCCTTTGATAAGTTTCAGGAACATCTCTGTAAAGAGTGAGTCATTGCGAAAATGCATCGAGCTGTAGAAACACTGTAGAAACACTGGTTCTCCACACAAAAAAGGAGCACATCATGCCTGCGCGCATACAGCCTGTGCTCTCTATACAAACATTCAGTCGAGGAGATGCAACCTTTTAAATTTAGAATAAATACTTTTTAATGTACAGTTGGTTATTAAATTGCAACTGGCGCAGTGCGTTCTTTTCCCTCCTGCGCCAGGCGTCGGTAAATTAGGGAATGATCTTGCGCCCCAAGGGGCGGCTCGGCTAAAGGAGGAGGCGTGTTCTGGCGCAAACGTTTCATGGTGCTATTTTGACGTTTCAGAAACCACTTGTGCCACAAACCAGGAAATACCTGGTTTAAAGTCAGTGGCGAGTTGTTCAGATGCTATTTTTAGGGCGCATGCATAATGTTGCTTGTGCAGCTCGCGCATACACTTTGCTTCTCTCATCTACCTAGCCACACATTCTTGGTAAATTATTTGGGAAAGAACAACTGATACAGCGGTAATAATTTGTACTCTTAAATCAATGCATCTGCAAACATCGTACAGGAGACACATATTTTCTTGACAAAGACATCGTACATGCCCATAACTTTTAGGATTGATGAGTATTTGATCATGAGAAAACATTGTTTTACCGTGAGTAAGTGTTAAAAAGAATGAATGAATGCGGGCGCACGTGTGTGTATTAATAACACACACAAATGCGCGGGCGTGCGTCCATCAGTTTAAACACACGCTAACAAAACACGTAACGCATAATACAGTCCATGGCATGTATATTAACGGGGGGGGACATGCATATTAGGAACACAAGTCGAGAACGATAATGCATACAATACTGATAAGAAACGATGTTTAGAATGTATTGCGTATGTCATTAAATATCATTAAATCGAACCACATTAAATAGGACTCAGTATTTGAAGTTGTGGAAGAAAACCTTATCCCATGTGTCAATTAGGCCATATTATTTGGCCATAAACTGAGCCATTTGAAGTTTGAAATTCATGTGCATCTGTCTCATCGGAGACTGCAGATGCGCTTTCAAAATATCAACTCGTCAGATTCAAATGCGCTCATGGCTCATAAAGGGGTTGGGAGCTGGCATTCTCATTGGTTTATTGCACGTTTCGTCCAAACCTCACCTACGGGTAATTAGGCTACTTCAGACCAACCCTTTTTCAATTTGCGCCGGGCGCAAGAGTCATTTTTCGCACCGGTAAACTAGCGACATCGCCATTGAACCGCCCACAAAGCTACTTGCGCTTGGCGCTTCTCACTTGCGTTTCAGACCGTTAAAATAGGGCCCTCTGAGTTACTGTCTGATTCTGATCGCAATTGTGGGATAAAAAACCTCATCTCCCCTTACAGGTAAAGAAATCCCGCAGCATGCATTAACATTAGTCATCTAATTAAGCTGTTGATCGTTCTCATTTTAAATGTCTGCATTCGTCATGTAGAAAGCTGCTTTATAAAATCTTGAGGAGCCTCAACATACAAGATATGAAAGAATTGACCACAAACAACCAACCAACCAACATCTCTGAATTTTTACCTTTACCACTGTAATGTTTCTTAATGTATAAGAAATAGGACGAGTAGATGGTTTCTAGGAGTTACTCTTTTTAAATGTGTCTCTTCGCCATGCATGTACAGGATCAACAGATTTCCTCTTGACCGACTCCCTCAATGGGCTGCCTGCCTGTCACACTAAATACCCATAGCGCCATCTGTTGATGGATGATAAGTATAGTCGAGCTATAGACATTCCATTCTGACTATGTTACTTCAACAAGATAAATTTTCAAGCTCTCCATAAAACATTACCAAACATAACATTACATTTAACTTAAATTCTGTTAGACTTCTCTTATATTTCCCTGTTCTAACACCTTATGATAAAAGCAAAACATTTATTTCAGTTATCAAAGTTACAAAACATTACATTTAACACAAAAATAGGTGATTCATTAGAGTGTCTGTCTGAACTTAGTCTGATCTGCTCCCCCTCCATGAGCTCCCGACCATGCTCCTGAATCCAAAGCAACGCGGTTCCTCCTAAACACTTGTCCATCTTCAGATTGTACCGTGAAGGTTCTAGCTGTCCTTGTATCTGAACTGGGTGCTTTTCTTTTACTGAAATGGCGTCCACAGCCTCGCCACGTGACAGGCTGCTCCATGTGTGGTGTCTCGGACGCCTCATGCTGCTTTGCCAGCTCACCAGCCCGGCACATCCCCCTGTATTACCCAACGTGAGTGCCACGCACCGTAACAGCTTTTGCTTAATTTTCTTGTAGTTGGTTCCAAAAACTATCTGGTCGCAAATCATTGAATCCCCAAATTCATTAAAAGGGCACAACCTAGCTTTTAGCTTGAGGTCTGTGAGGAAACCTTGATGTTGAAACACATCTCTCATACGTTTCGTTTTTTTAAAACAGGCAGTGCTCGTCGAATCTCATACATTTTCCGAGTTGTCTTCGTCCCCTTCGAACACACACGTGTTGAAGACCTCCAACGATTCCGTGCCAGCAAACGGTTAGCAGCAACATAGCCATCTTTCTCCAGTCAGGCTGTCTCTCCACTCTGACAGCTGCAACATACTGTGGTGTGGAACCCGCTGTTTGAGCTCCTTCAGTTTACTTCCCCATTTCCCGTCAAACTCAATGGAGCCGGTTCCTTAACAGCATTATATTGAGCCACTTGTTGAGTTTGACCGGTAAATAACAATGGATCAATGGATTCAACCATTGGTCGACGGGGTTCCTGCTATGTTTCTTCATGCATACGAAATAGGACGAGCAGATGGTTGCTAGGAGAGGTACCCTTTTGAATTTTTCTCTTCGCCATGCATGTACAGGTTCAGCTGAATTAGTGAAGGGTCGGTCGCGAACGAGCCGGTTGAAAGAGCCGGCTCTTTTAAGTGAACGTTTGGAGTCGGCTCCCAGCCGCTAGCCATTTCTTTTATTCTTTATATATATATTTATAAAGTTTTCCTAGGCAGAATGATATGAAGATGTCCGCTCTACGGGTGCTCCGTGCATGCTATGCGTGTGTGCAGTGACTGACTGTCAAGGCCTGATTCCACCGGACGCGTTACGGCAACGTTACGGCTGCGGCACGTCTTGGCCGCGGTCACCGCAGCAGATAGGTTCCACTCTAATCAATGAGACCATTTCCACAGGGCGCGGCTGCGGAACGTCTCAGCAACGTCCCAGAAGCGGCTCGCCATGCCGCAGCGCTATCATTCCGTAGCATTTCTATTTTTGCGGCAAGCCGTTGATGAACCGCGTCAATTTAAACAGAGTAGATTGATCAGGGCAGGAAGTGAAAAAGTAAAAGCCATAGAGCATCCGGTCAATTTTCAAAATAAAACACAATAAATAAAACACCAACATTATTACGTCATGACCGGTGGCACCAGGTCAGCAGTCAATCAATCAAAGGGTCTCAAATCATCCTTTTTATAAGAACAATGTCAGAAAGGACAAAGCCTGGCATTTAATTGCAGTAGTTTTGGGAGTGGAAGGTGAGTACATTAGGTTTAGGATTATCGCGGGATCTCGGGATCTCGCGTGAATACGGCTGGCTCACAAGGCAGCGTTGCGCTGCCGTAACGCGCCCGGTGGAAATGCAAGCAGGGCAAAGTCGCAGCCAAGACGTGCCGCAGCCGTAACGTTGCCGTAACGCGTCCGGTGGGATCCCCGGGTTAGGTTCATGCATGCAACCAATAAAGTGTGGATAGACAAGGATGATACCATTAAGCAAGCAGCGAGGTGCGGGGATGCATGTTGCGCTCATATGCAATGAAAACAATCGGCTACAGCAATTTATTGATATTAGAAAAGGTAATTTTTACTTCTGAATAAGTCAAAACGGGCTACATTTGGCTGAATTATAAAAGGTATGAATGGTAATATGAAGAGCCGTTTGGGAGCTGAAGGAGCCGGCTCTTGTTGGTGAGCGGATCCAAATGATTCGGCTCCCTGAAAAGAGCCGAAATTCCCATCACTAAACTGAATTCCTCTTGACCTACTCACTCTATTGGCTGTCACGCTAAAGACCCATAGCGCCATCTGTTGGTGGATGATAAGTATATAGCCGAGCATAGACACATCAGTACAACCATTAGTAATGGTGGCCCTTTCCGCATAATCAGTTCGGCAGTGACGGCAATAGTGGGCCAAGCAACTTAAGGGAAGTTAATATAGCTTATTGTATAGCATAGTCGCAATATATGCAAGCATATAACCTTTGAGTGATGGAGGGGGCCTGTTTTGAAAAAAACATTTGTGTGTGTGTGTGTGTGTGTGTGTGTGTGTGTGTGTGTGTGTGTGTGTGTGTGTGTGTGTGGGTGTGGGTGTGGGTGTGAGTCATATTTACATTTCTGAACCAGGTGCCTTGGGCTTTCTGGTTCCTTCCGGGTAAACCAATCGCAATCAAACTTCTCCAGGTTGAAGAGATAATCCAACGCTTGGCTCAGCGTCAGAGTTCGTGTTGGGACATGGGTTCGAAGTTCCCGAGCAAGGTACGTCTTGTTACTCTGTTTTCTGTGAATAATTGACGCAAGCAGAAACCAGAAAACAGGCCGTTTTTTCGTTTTTTCGTTTTGACAAGAAAACGAAAATGTAAATTTCAGTTCGTTTATTCGTTTTATGGTTCTTACTGAGCGAAACGAATATACCACTCAATATCTGGTTTCCGCCGGTGGGCGGGTCCTCTTATTGGCTAGCGCGCTTCATTGCCCTGTGCTCTTCATAATAAAAGTTCTTCCGTTTGATAATGTCGACAAAAATATTACTGTATTATAGACACTAGCAGACACAGAGGACAAGACCACCCACAGTCAAGACTGACACGGCTTCAAATAACAATAATAGTATTCATAATCATTTGAAAATGAGAAGTTATGAAGTTATGATGACTTCAGTGCAGTTGATGTTTAGCCACAGTTAATACATGCAGAGCAGACCTGAGATCGCTGGCTGCTGATTTCCTCACAGCCTGAGAACTATGAGGAATACAAGTGATCACAACACATTTCTGACAGCTGAAAATTGCGCATTTGTTGACCTTTATCCATTTAAAGCAAACAAATAATTTTTTCTTGTTGAAAGATATTTTATATTGTTTTCATATTATTATTTACTGATGGTGTTTACAGAATGCGAGTGCGTGTTATATTGAAAGCGAGGCTGGGTGTGCCTATGAATATAGTGAAAAACATTAAAAAACTCTTTTTAAGGTGCTGTACAAGCAAATCATATCGTCTACTCTGTACAGTGACAGGGAGTGTAAAGTAACCTACTTCATTCAATATCGAATAGGCCTATACTGTAGCCTACACTATGTACAAATGGTTTTGCTCATGGCAGTTGTGACAGTCATTTTAACGTGTCAGCAGGCAAGCTTCACTCATTCCAGGATGCATTATGCGTTGCCCTATAGCCAACCCAGTCTCACCAATATGCGTACAGATCGCACGGTTTGACACTTTCAAAATGCGTGCAGTACATACGCCAAATGACCATTTCGCGTGCATATGATACGCAAAACCCAGCATTAACTACTGTGGAGAGCGGATACGTCCATTTCGCGTGCATATGATACGCAAAACCCAGCATTAACTGAATGGTAAATGCAATATTTTAGGACAGATTCACCATTAAACGTGTTTCTAATGACATTTCTAGCGAGAAATGTACTTTTTCCTTGAATAATCTTCAGTCAGTGAATGTGTATGATCTTTATTAATCTTTATTATCTGAATGGGAAATGCAATATTTTAGGACCGATTCACCGTTAAACGTGTTTCTAATAACATTTCTAGCGAGAAATATACTTTTTACTTGCATAATCTTCAGTCAGTGATTGTGTCTGATCTTTAGTTTTATAGTTATTAGGAAGATTTTATCGGCTCGCTCGCATGTTTCAACGACGTCAGGTTGTTACGCCTCGTGCCCACTGCACCGTCAGTCAACGGACGTGGGGAGGCGCCGCGTGGCTGACGGATGGGGGAGTAGTCTTTGCAGATGCATCCGTCAGCCAATCAAATCGGTTCGCCGGGTTCTTCCCGCTTCTTCCTGCTTGTTGCGAGGCAAGATGACCCGCTTTCCCGCTTTCCAGTATCGTCAGAGCCCGAGTCGCGTCACAGTGCTTAAATTTGCATACGTGATCTGATGAATGAGAGAAATACACATTAACTTTTGTCTCATAAGCGGCGTGGTGCCGGCTCCTTTTGACCTTTTGACCCCAGACTTCTGGGGGAATAGCTGAATCAATTCATTAGTCAATCAGAAGCATTTAAATATCTTCCCGGTGGCGTAAGAGAGCGAACAAGGTGTCCTTCAACATCTACGCTTCCAGGCGGTTGCAACGGTGCCACACATGATCATATTCGAACATGTTTAATGGTAGTAATTACCTGTCGAAATTGGAGGCCTTAATCAATAATGAGCAGCTATTGATTTGCTTCCCGATAGAAATTTGTGACAAATTACATGTTATTTAGCATCTACACGTTGAGCTGAGTCCAATGACACCAAGCATGACACTCTAGAAAATGGTAACATGTATTTTACATGGTACACCTAGGTCTAGGACATGATCTCGGTGTAGCAAGAGGGCGAGCTTGAGCTTGATCTCATTGGACTCAGCTTAACGTGTAGATGCTAAATAACATGTAATTTGTCAAAAATCTCCATCGGGAAGCAAATCTATAGCTGGTCATTATTGATAAAGGCCTCCAAAATCGACAGCTAATTACTACCCCGAAACATATTCAAATATGATCATGTGTGGCACTGTTGCAATCGCCTCGAAACGTAGATGTCAAAGGACACCTTGTTTGCCCCGTTACGCTACTGGGAAGATATCTTTATACTTCTAATGGATTGATTCATATTTTAAGGTTCTCGGAGGGAGACTTTAAGCGGCTGCAGCAGAAGTGTTGAGACGAAAGATGATATCAAGACATTTATAGAATATTCCCTTTCACATTATGATTCTTCGTCATAACATCCGACCAAACATCCTTTACAGTCGAGCGAGGATTATGAAAGTCCAGGCCCTCCCTTCCTGCACTCGGGGTCCGACTGGGCCAAGTTTCGGGCAGGAAGGGCCACCCCTTCCTGCCCTCAGGGTCCGACCGGGCCAAGTTTCGGTGCGGGGGTCCCAGTTAGGCCTTAGAATAAGGTATTCAAATGTCAGGGCGGTAGGACCTTCCTATCTCAAAAACTGTTTTTCCACCACATTCTGAACCATTAGGTCTTGCAGGTAACACTTCTGAGGGACTTTGTCCAAATGACAGTCCATTTGGGGAAACTTTTTCTCTAAGGGCTAGAACTCCAAATCTCGGATATGTCGTTCTCAGGGCCCCGGGAAATGTGTGTAAACATTTTAGCATCCCTAGCTATCTCGAAAAGGCCGGAAAAGGGGCGTGACCTCCAACAGTACAGTAAATGTACATAAGACAGAGGTTAGTTTCTAGTCCCCATTTTTTGTGGGATGGAGGTCTACATTTTTGGCTTAAGGTGTGTAGACACAGCTGGCCTGTGGCCACGTTTTTGAAGTCTGGGGTCAAAAGGTCAAAAGGAGCCAGCACCACGCCGCTTATGAGATAACAAAAAGTTAATGTGTATTTCTCGAATAACTTTTTGTCATTATTAAAGAGAAGCCTGATTCTCAGATATGCGTGTTGGATGGCTAGGGTGTAGGTCTGGGAAGAACTTCAGGCCAAAATCTTGCAAGCGAGCCGCTGGGTGCAGGTGCAACGAGATGGAGCACTTGCTGAGTCATTTCCTGTAGGGCTGGAGCCACAGGTTGAAGCGTATGCGTCCTTTGAGACCCCCTTTGATATATATAAGAGACCTCAAAGTAAAGCTTACTTAAATGTTGTCGACCAAGTCACCTATTGCATCACTTCCTTTAGGGCTTCGGCCTCCTAATTGATCATTGTAGTAATTGAATGCCCTCTTTCATATATATGATACCTCCCCCACTGGGACGTGGCAACAATTCTCCAAATCCATATGGGGAGGGGGGGGGGTGATGCTTGTGGACAGTAGGGTTGTACATCTAGTGTACACTAGATGTATTTTCAGTTTTTGAGGAGGTGCTTCAAAGATGCAAATTTTTCTGCAATAATCCAAAATCAAATGGAAAAACCCGTTGGATTTTTGTCAAGGGAACCCAGGGCGACGCTCACTTCCGGGTTGGCCAACATACGTCATCCCTCCACCAATATACTGTAATAACACATGTTGAAGTTGAATGATAATGAATTAATTTATTCTTTATTCTGCCTTAGTATTTATTTATTTATTTAGCAGTGTGTGTGTGTGTGTGTGTGTGTGTGTGTGTGTGTGTGTGTGTGTGTGTGTGTGTGTGTGTGTGTGTGTGTGTGTGTGTGTGTGTGTGTAACACGCTATTTTATGTTGAAATGTGACGTAATCCAGTGTTCACGAAAACGTACACTGTCAACGTATGCTTTTTGCGACTGGGTTGGCTCTCAGATATACGTGTTTCTAACAAGATGATATCATTAAAAGTTACATAAAGTAACGGTTTAATAACACAAACGCTGCCGGAAACACGTTAGTTGCTAGTTTAGCGAAAGCAGCGTCCCTAACAACCTGGCGTTGTTGAAACATGCGAGCGAGCCGATAAAATCTTCTTAATAACTATAAAACTAAAGATCAGACACAATCACTGACTGAAGATTATGCAAGTAAAAAGTATATTTCTCGCTAGAAATGTTATTAGAAACACGTTTAACGGTGAATCGGTCCTAAAATATTGCATTTCCCATTCAGATAATAAAGATTAATAAAGATCATACACATTCACTGACTGAAGGTTATTCAAGGGAAAAGTACATTTCTCGCTAGAAATGTCATTAGAAACACGTTTAATGGTGAATCTGTCCTAAAATATTGCATTTCCCATTCAGTTAATGCTGGGTTTTGCGTATCATATGCACGCGAAATGGACGTATCCGCCCTCCACAGTAGTTAATCCTGGGTTTTGCGTATCATATGCACGCGAAATGGTCTGCTGACACGTTAAAATGACTGTCACAACTGCCATGAGCAAAACCATTTGTACATAGTGTAGGCTACAGTATAGGCCTATTCGATATTGAATGAAGTAGGTTACTTTACACTCCCTGTCACTGTACAGAGTAGACGATATGATTTGCTTGTACAGCACCTTAAAAAACTCACTGTTTTTTAATGTTTTTTTAATGTTTTTCACTATATTCATAGGCACACCCAGCCTCGCTTTCAATATAACACGCACTCGCATTCTGTAAACACCATCAGTAAATAATAATATGAAAACAATATAAAATATCTTTCAACAAGAAAAAAATATTTGTTTACTTTAAATGGATAAAGGTCAACAAATGCGCAATTTTCAGCTGTCAGAAATGTGTTGTCATCACTTGTATTCCTCATAGCTCTCAGGCTGTGAGGAAATCAGCAGCCAGCGATCTCAGGTCTGCTCTGCATGTATTAACTGTGGCTAAACATCAACTGCACTGAAGTCATCATAACTTCATAACTTCTCATTTTCAAATGATTATGAATACTATTATTGTTATTTGAAGCCGTGTCAGTCTTGACTGTGGGTGGTCTTGTCCTCTGTGTCTGCTAGTGTCTATAATACATTAATATTTTTGTCGACATTATCAAACGGAAGAACTTTTATTATGAAGAGCACAGGGCAATGAAGCACGCTAGCCAATAAGAGGACCCGCCCACCGGCGGAAACCAGATATTGAGTGGTATATTCGTTTCGCTCAGTAAGAACCAAAAAACGAATAAACGAACTGAAATTTAGATTTTCGTTTTCTTGTCAAAACGAAAAAACAAAAAAACGGCTTGTTTTCTGGTTTCTGCTTGCGTCAATTATTCCCAGAAAACAGAGTAATAACACGTACCTTGCTCGTTCACAGCAGGATCCCATAAATAATGTGTTTATCAAAGACCTAAGAGGTAGTGGGCCCACATGCGTATGGCATCTTATCACTGTGCTGTATCCCAATGCTTTATGTCTCTCTGAAAGTAATAAAGGATTGACTCTATAATGACTTATAATGATTAAACAACCTCCTTACTGCCACATCTTACCAGTAAGGGAAACGCCTCCATAAGGTAGGACACGACTGGCAGTTAAGCAAATATGGTTTCGGTTTCTAATGAACAGCACAAGCTGGCAGACAGTATCACAGCCTACACAGACAGAGCGGACGCGTGTCATAATTTAGATCACTTTAGAAAACATATTTGTGGAGGAGGATAATAGGAGAGCCTGAACTAAAGCGGACAGAACCTTTCGCTGTCAAACACAATCTCAACAGGTAATATAACAATTAATAATTAAATGCATTTATTTCACGCTTTCCAAGTAGATCTAAAGTGCGCAACGTAGTGTTTGTGTGTGAGTGCTTGTGTGTGTGTGTGTGTGTGTGTGTGTGTGTGTGTGTGGGAGTGAGTGAGTGTCTGTGTGTGTGGCAAAGAATGGTTCCTTGTTATGAGCAATACTGCATACTTCCTCGAAACTGAGTGAAGAGCAGCTACTAAGAAGTTACTCAATACCTATAGACCTGTCATAGCTGTGTGTGCATGGAATAACTAAGATTCAAGTTGAATGCCTGGCACACTCTCGTAGTGGCCAACGCCCTGAGACATGCCTGGGCCTATATCTCAATATCTGACTTTTGGAACAGAGATGGAGTTCCGGGAGAAGCTACTAAAGGTGGACCAGGTCCTGAACAGCGATGACACAAAAGCTTTGGCCTTTCTCTGCAAAGATATCCTGAAATGTGATATAAGCTCAGTGAAGTCCCCCATTGACCTCTTCAATCTTCTGGAGGAAAAAGACGTCCTCTCTGAGGATCAGCCATACCTACTCGCCGATCTACTACGTGTCATCGGATACTTTCAGTTACTGCGTGAGCTTGATCTCAATAGTACGATGTCTACTACAGTAAACCCTATCACCCCTTACAGGTAAAGAAATCCCCCATCCCCCACACATTCATTAACATTATTAATCTAGAAAAGCTGTCGAATTTTCCATTTTTAAATGTCTGCTCTTGTCATATAGGAAGCTGCTTTATGAACTTTCGAAAGACATCGGCCAAAAAGAATTGAAAAAAATCAAATTTCTTTTGACCAAGGACCTCAAACGTTCAGCACTGGAGCCGAATGTTGTAAGTGCTTTCTCAAGACTCTGTATACCAAGGGCTGCTGTTTTGTGAATTATGTATAGTTTTAATTTTTATGAGATCGTGTTTTCAAACTCTTCATCTCAAATGTTATTCTACAAACATCTTAAAGACCTAAAGCAAGGGAAGTTAATTTATGTAGCACACTTCCAACAGGCCCTTCAGAGTGCTCTACAGAGGAATAGTTATAATGCTATAATATGTAATTTTCAATGCTCTTATCCCTTAGTCTACACTTGAAGTCTTCTTAGAAATGGAGCGCATGGACCTTCTGAGCAGCTCTAACCTCCTCCGGCTGGAGCAGATACTAAAAGATGTCCGTCCAGTGTTGTGGAAACAAATCCTACAGTTTAAGGACTCACCAGGTAAACATTAAACGTTTTTAATAAGGTCATGATCTTCATCCACGCATTTGACATAATTACCATTATAATATACCAACTAAATAAAGTATAAACTTATACTGTATTCAGGAAAAATAGCCCAAGAGACGGGACTTGTTGACCACCGACCAAGGTCCTCATCGGATGCTTCTCGCCGTGGAAAGGTACAGCAGCAGATGATGATCCCGATGTATAAATAAACCATTTCCTCATTTTGCATGATCATCACATGATCTTTGATGGAGTTTTGGGGGAGCGTCCTTCATCTTTTGATTCAGAATCCAACATCACAACCAGAAGGACCACTCTCAGGAGTGATGCAAGCTTATTAGAACTCTGGTTCTGATTGATCAAAGAAAGCTCTAGCCGTGACCTCGTGAATAATTGTGTGCTTCTGTAATGTTTAATATTGAGGCTATTTCTGCAATAACTGCCCTTCTTATGTTAACGTTCCCTCTCGTTGTTTCCAGTGACGACATTACAGTTTTCCAGCGGCGGCCTAAATTTTATATCATAAAGTATGACTCAGTCCCTGATAAGCCCATTTACGTTATCAACTATGACACAGTTCCTTATTTATACCCGTTTACCGTTTACCTCATCAACTCATTTATAATTCCTCAAACGGTTTGGGAGGCCAATGGAGTCTGTTCCAAAACTACCTGAAGTACCTTGAATGGTTACACAACATTACCGACCGATTTGGACCTCTGGTGTTATATGGAGCCTCATCGTTCACAGCTTTGTGTTTCCAGGATCAGAGGGATCCCCCGCCATACCCCATGAAGGCTCAACAGAGAGGCATCTGCTGGATCGTCAACAACTCTGACTTCAGCCGTTCCCCTAGAAAATACGAGTATCGGGAGGGCACAGCCATTGATAAAGGTAGGCCCATGCTATACTAATACCATATTTATATAATCCCAATCTTAGTCCAGATTCTGCTCCTTTACACATATTGTTGCGAGCAGCATGGGAATGACGAGACGGGAGCTTTTCAGTTCATCCTGGAACGTGCATCTTTTCAGGGAATTTGTACAATAAATCCATAAAAAATGCTGAATATTGATTGTCTTATGTGTCCATATTATATCCATTATATTGACCGGGTATTCCCAAGACGCTCACGCTCTGCAGCAAGCCATTCACAGTAGATTGGCGCGGCGCTGTACAGCGAACGTAAACAAACAACTAAGCTAAGGTTAGCGTTTCGCTAAGTATTACTTTTCCTCCCGAGATCCCGCTAATGTTGTGTTATAAAGTAAAGGGAAACAAGATATCTATTCTTCATCCACCTCTCTTGCTTCTCTGCTTGGTGTCGCTGAAGCTTATAGTCTTTTTTCTCCCTCGCTCTGGTAACATCACGCACGTCAAAAAAAAACGAAGCTCCGAATAGTGATTTAGCTTTGAATGCTAATTTTCCGAACAAGTATTCGAATATTCGAATAATTCGGGCCAGCCCTAATTACCTAAGGGTTCGTGCACAGAGTGGATTGTCGGGAAAGAGATGGCTGTCTGGCTCTCGTAATGTCTGTATTGCTCTCGTTCTGTCTCTCGTACCACTCTCGGTTCCACTTTTACTTTTGCGCGCTACCTGTCTAACTCTTTTCCGGCCTCCAGCTTTTCCTGCTGGAGCCCGCCGCCTAAAGGTGGGGGGGGCGCGGACTGGTCATAGAGCCCATAGAGTTAAAGTTGTTGGACTGTAACCTGTAAAATCCATAGATTTAGGAGGTCCCCTAGTGGCCGTTAGCTGTAAAAATCCATAGATTAGCCGCACCGTTATATAAACCGCAGAATCGAAAAATGGGAAAAAAGGCGCGGCTTATAGAAAATTAGCTTGTAGATAATTAGGGTAATTCCCCATAATGTGTCATGGACATGTTTTCGTTCTGTTTTATAGGGACACTGTCTCTTTAAGATCACGTGACTTGATATGGCGGGCGGTGCGAAGTTTGAAATTAATGTTTTTTATATGACAAAATGAACGATTGTCATCACCTCGACAAACCGTTGCTTGTCGAGGTGAGAAATGGTCTCTTCCCTTCTTTTATCGCAATTTCTACAGTCTATAGACAGAACGTGTTACATGGGAGAGTTTGTCGACGGCGGAGCCGTTATGTTTAAAAACATAACGTCTTACCTGGGTGAGTGTGTCGCTGCGGTGTGTGCGTGTGTGTTCTTACCTGGGCGTATCTTTCGATGGCGGAGCAGTTATGGTTAAAAAGATAACGTCTTACTTGGGCGAGGGTCGCTGCGGTGTGTGTGCGCGTGCGCGTGTGTTCTTACCTGTGCGTGTGCCGATGGCGGAGCTGTTATGTTTAAAAACATAACGTCTTAGCTCGGCGAGTGTATCACTGCCTTTGTCTTGACGTACAGTGTGTGCGCGTGCGTGTTTGTGCTTGCGCGTGTGTGCGCTTCCGTGCATGTGTCGCTGCCTTTGTCTTGCCTTTGTGTGTGTGTATGCGTTTCCGGGTATGTTCGTGCGTGTGTGCGGTGTGTGTATGCGGTGTGTAATGTGCTTGCTTGCGGTGTATGTATGCGTTTGCGCGTGCTGTGCGTGTGTGTGTGAGCTGCAGGCTGCTTGGCACATGCGCACATGAGTAACTTGAGTAACTGGTGCGACAGGCCTGCTATTATAGTAGTAAGATTGTTTTGAGCAGCAGGGGAATGATGAGGCGATCTATATATTTTAACAAAATATATAGATTGTCATTTTTGCAAAGATTCAGCCCTGGTACATATTTGTGTGTGTGTGTGTGTGTGTGTGTGTGTGTGTGTGTGTGTGTGTGTGTGTGTGTGTGTGTGTGTGTGTGTGTGTGTGTGTGTGTGTGTGTGTGTGTGTGTGTGTGTGTGTGTGTGTGTGTGTGTGTGTGTGTGTTACACTGGTCTTGCAGAGAGCCTGAGGCGTGTGTTCACCTGGCTGGGCTTCCAGGTGGAGGTGGTGCGGGACGCCACCAGAGAGGAGATGCTCTCCTCCATGCGGGAGCTGGCCAGCAGGGACCACAGTGGGATGGACTGCGTGGCTTGCGTGGTCCTGAGCCACGGCCTGGAGGGTGGCGTGTACGGGGTGAAAGGGGAGGTGGTCTGGCTGAAGGAGCTCACAGACCTTCTGCATGGGGTGCGGTGCCCCTCCCTGAGAGGGAAGCCCAAGCTGTTCTTCATCCAGGCCTGCCAGGGCAACCAGAGGGAGCAGGCGGTCCCCGTCCCGGCCAACGGACCCGTCAACCCTAAGGTCCACGACCAAACTGACGGACCCAGCGGCCCCGGGGTCCACGCCCAGACCGACGGACCCAGCAGCCCTGGGGTCAACATCCAGACCGACGGACCCAGCAGCCCTGGTGATATCTGTAGCGACGCCGTGGTCGTACCCAGCACGGCAGATTTCCTGACCGCCATGGCTACCACTCCCTCCCATGTCTCTGTGAGATTGGAGGATAAAGGCTCCTGGTTCATCCAGTCCTTGTGCCAGAACCTTGTGCAGTTGGTTCCAGAGTAAGTGAAACCGAACTAAGATGTTGTGGTCTGACATCGTATCAAGCTTCAATTTCCGACATAACTTTAAGGCTAATGAATTAATAAATGTAATTTCACATTTTATATTAGTATCCTAATCCTAATATCAGATATTAGAATCCATTCATGGATTCTATCATACTTCATAATGATTAATTGTTCACTTATAACTGACTGGGACTTATGTGTCCTATGCTTCCCAGGGGCCAAGACTTAGTCAGTATCCTGACGAAGGTGAACGATGATGTGAGCAAGATGTTCAAACGCATTGGCGGATGTCGACAGATGCCCCAACATTCCTCCTCTCTGCGGACGCGTGTGGTCTTCCCCGTCCCTGAAGGCCCTTTCATCCACAAAGTCACTTTCGATGATTTTTTAGGCGAAGAATCAACTGTGTAGATTTCGAACATTAGCAGTTTTCTGGGATGTGCTGGCGAATCGAAAATGTGTGCTAACGTTTTGGCGTCGAGAAGCTCCATAAGCGCCTGGGGGGCAACTGTCAAATGCGACCGACTGGGAACATGCAACCACTTGCTTGTGACCTTAGAGAATGTTCTTTGCATTCTTGGTAATGTTTTACCTGTACATGTACGTATTTATGTGTTTGTAAGTATGAATGTATGTATGTAGGTATGGATGAATGTATGTATGTATGTATGTATGTATGTATGTATGTATGTATGTATGTATGTATGTATGCATGTATGTATATATGTTATATGTACGTCAATTATTGAATCCGGAAGTAAAATTACCATTCATATTCTGCATAGATGTTTTTGATTATTAGCCATCGTCACCATCTTAGATAAACTTTCCACGAGCCAAGAGATTGTGAAAAGATGGTATGCTCCTGTAGAAGCCCCAAGTTAGAGAAAAGTTTCAGGGAAAAAATGTTTTATTCGCGATGTCATTGAAAAACACTACACTACCCACAATCCTAAAATGTAACACGACGTATTTGATTTTTTGGAGCTCGCTGTTATCATGGAAACGGTTAGCGCTGGCGCCAAAGCCAAGCCATGGATTACTGCTACGGCTGAACTCGACCGTTTACCACAGAGCCGCCATGACTTCCCTTTCGGACAATGATGCGTTCTCTTTAGAGATGAGGACAAGATTGTCCAAAAGGGTTAAAATCCCTGCACACAAGTCAGGCCATGTACTGGAGATAGTGTTTTTGAGGGCCAGCTTTTGGGTTCAGTATGAAAGAGAAGACGTACAGGGTTGTGGTGGGTTTTGCAGAGATGAGTTGTACTAATCATTTCTTTTTCACGCTGCAGGTAATATCGAAAAAATAAAGAAATGACATAGCAGTGCCATATAGTTATTATCTGGGTAGGATGAAGGCTAGGAATTAGTGCTGTCAGTTAAACGCGTTATTAACGGCGTTAACGCAAACCAAATTTAACGGCGCTAAGTTTTTTATCGCGCGATTAACGCAATTTTTTTATTTAATTATAAAAAAAATTGGATCCAAACAAAGAAGCAGTAGCCTGGCTGCTATGTTCAAGGCAGTATGTTTGTAGGTTCATCGTTTAATTGCACTATAGGCATTTTTTTTGTATCGTCCTGTTTTGATCAGCATGTGCCAATGTTGTTATCAATAAAAAAACATTTGCACAAGGCAAGCCGTTGCACTTCTCCATGTTGATAAGAGCATTAAAATGCAAAAAAATAACGGGACAAAGAAATCAAGGAATATTTAGCATAGAAAAAAAATTGTGAGTTAACTAATACATTAATTAAAATATTAAATATTTTAATCGCTTGACAGCACTACTAGGAATACATAGTGTTGAACGAATACGTAACTTAGTTCACATGTATTTAAAACGAGTAACGTAATTAACTTATCTAACCATCCAACGTGTCTTAGCAACCACACCCGTTGGGAATCGGAGGCTGATGATTATGACGATGATTAGCAGACGGAAACATTTGTACTATTCCCATTGTACGTAAGTATTACATTAAATAATTCCTTTACACGCGGTTGTAGGGTAAGTGTACCTATGAAGCCTGTGTAACTGTATATTGCTGGCTCTGTTGTAGGGTAAGTGTACCTATGAAGCCTGTGTAACTGTATATTGCTGGCTCTGTTGTAGGGTAAGTGTACCTATGAAGCCTGTGTAACTGTATATTGCTGGCTCTGTTGTAGGGTAAGTGTACCTATGAAGCCTGTGTAGCTGTATATTGCTGGCTCTGTTGTAGGGTAAGTGTACCTATGAAGCCTGTGTAACTGTATATTGCTGGCTCTGTTGTAGGGTAAGTGTACCTATGAAGCCTGTGTAACTGTATATTGCTGGCTCTGTTGTAGGGTAAGTGTACCTATGAAGCCTGTGTAACTGTATATTGCTGGCTCTGTTGTAGGGTAAGTGTACCTATGAAGCCTGTGTAACTGTATATTGCTGGCTCAAAACAGGTACCCGGCCTCTGCTCCGAGTCCCATAAAGATAACACGCTGACGCCTTTATCACCTAATTTCTACATTCGGGAACAAAGTCAGTGTGTTCACACACACATATAGATGCTTACCGGTCAAAAGGTGCAATGTAAAACACCTTTTTAGGATATTAGTGAAATGAAAAACATTTTTTAAGACATAACTCACCGGTTCTCAATGGTGTATGGGATGAGTGGTTCCATTCCATCACAAAATAGGTATTTTACATTTGCTTTTTCTTCCTTTGTTCAAAGCTTCTCTTGATCAGATTGAAATATTTTATGGTAGCCTATATTATATATTGAGATATATTGGACAAATTGGATATTTCGCTTGGTTCCAGGCTTAAAACTCTTTGAATAATGGTTTTCTTAAAATTCACTAGAGGAAATAAATAGGAAATTCAAACTGTAACCAGAGCCGTTGAAAAAGGCGGCGGCAACTGCGCTTCAGGAAAGTCCAACCATGGGGCCCAACATTGGCCCAACTGACGAACGTTTATTGCCACACTACACTACCCATGATGCATAGCGGCCTTTATGCAAATCAGCCTTCAGCGCTAGTGCTCTACTTCTGTGACACGATGAATTGAACATTTTATGGATAAATTATTATTAGATATGATTATATTTAGGCCTATTCGATTATTTTACCAGACAATTGTGATTTACATGTTACAATTGTATTAGGCTATATGCAAACATTATGACATATGACACAATTATTAATACAAGTATATCACCATTATGTTGAATAGGCTTCCCTATATGTTATGGCAATAAAGAGAGCATATATTGGGACATTTATCGATTTTTACTACGCTGTTTGCATGACCAATAGATGGCAGTAACACGTTTTCCATGCGTTTCCACGGAAGCAGATGAAGTGACCCCTTTCGTGAACCGGATTGTAATTGTGTGGAAATGTGTAAAATCTCCAGTTAAACAATCACAAAGCTGTGAGCCTTACTATATGGTGAACCCGTATAGGAAATTATTGATAACGAGAGATATAGTACATAGATCTATTCCAGCAGATCGTCCTCCAAATCACCTCTCAAGATGTCTGAAGACGGATCAGGCCAGACGGCAGCGAACCGTATCCCCATAAACACGAGGTTAGTGATGTTCAACCTCTGCTGTCTTATATATAATATAATAATATATAATGCATGAAGAACGTTGGTTTGTATGAAACCAAGGGCATGCTGGTAAAAGCAGGACGACCCAAGCTGTGCGTAAAGGCCTTTATCTCCTTTAAAGACGAGCGGATAAGACAAATTGTCATTTTATATTCCAATGGGACGCACAGACTTGAAACAGAAACGAGTATTTGTTATGCGTTTTGAAATGCAGGCTATTAACCAAGCAGGTGGTGCTGCTGTTTTGAGCCTAATCGAAATTGAGTTGATTTCTGTAGAACTGACACAATGCAATACAGTCGGTGTTAAAGCTGTATGTACATCTATGTCTCCCCACGGCATGGTCACGATTTAACCCCAAAAAAGACTGCAAACATGGGACCGTTGAGCAGCTCTATAGAACCGACTGTATACAATACTGCCTGGTTACAGTTGTGGATAATGGCCAGGCCATTGTTTATAAAAAAAATAACAACAGGGTTGATCATATCACATTTAACCTTTCCCTACCTATCCCCCTGTCAAAAAACGATGTGCAGAACATTCATGCTTACCCCATTGGTTGTATTGTGTCATGGATGAGCCGGCGATGTGTTTCTAGGTAACCGATTTATTTCATGGTATTTCATAGCATGAATGTTAATCAACCGCAGAGGCCCGTGCACTGCAAAACGCCGATACAAATCCTCCACGAGTACGGCATCAAGACGGGCAACCTGCCGGTGTACACCATGGAGAAGGCAGAGGGGGAGGCCCACCAGCCCAGCTTCATCTTCAACGTCAAGATAGAAGACGTGTGCTGCTCAGGTTGGTGACAGCACCTCAGCTCGGAGCAACGGACCGTTTGGTTGGATCCTGATCCACCTGCAGTGAATTCAGGTGCATGTCCTCCTGAAGAAGCCGGTAGAGCGGTTGGAACGTGGGTGTCTTGCTCCAGGACGCCTGGGGATCGAACCCGGTACCCTTTGTCTCGGAGTGGAGCACGCCTCCTCGACCGATACACTTCTTATACTCTTGACCCCTAATCCTGTATATTATCCGAATATATTTGATCATATTGGACCCATACAAGAACACACATATATACTCTTACATGCATGTTACTGGTGAAATGGTACTTGGCATTGTGTAGCATCTTATCCCACCTATCTTTGTTGTGTACGGGGAATGGGTTAACCTATAGAGCAGGGGTCACCAACCTTTTTGAACCTGAGAGCTACCTCATGGGGACTGAGTCATACGAAAGGCACCCAGTTTGATACACTCTTCTGAATCAACAAATTTGCTCAGTTTGGCTTTAGTTATATATTATTATTATTGATTCATGATACTCATCTATGTGAAGACACTGATCTTGTTAAGGATTTCTCACAATAATGATCAACAATGACTTTGTTCAAGAATGGCTCATTCTTGAACAAAGAGTTGTTCAAGAATGAGCTGTGCTATTTCAGAACAGGCCTGCCGGCCCCTCATATAGTCCTTGCGGGCGCACTGGCCCTGGTCTGCACTGTGATGGTGACCCCTGCTATAGACTGTTAGTGCTTGGCACTTGTTGCCGTGGACATCTTTACGGTAATCTCTTAAGAAGCGGACATGCTTGTTAACCATCCCTCTCTTGTGTCCCAGGTCACGGTTCCAGTAAGAAGGCGGCCAAACACCGGGCGGCCGAGGGCGCTTTGAGCCTGCTGCAGATCAACATGGGATCCGCTGTGTAAGTCACCTCCGGATGATTGACACCTTGATCTGCCAATGAGGGGGCGTGTCTCCCTGTGAACGGTCACTGATGCCGTCGTTCCCTCCCCCCCAGGTGCCCTGCCGTCAAACAAGAAAGCAACGGTGTCGCGGCAGAGCCCAGCGAACACCCCAACTCAGTCGGCATATTGCAGGTCAGCGGGTGTAGAAGAAGAATGCGAAAGAATATCAACGTTTAACCCTGCCCTGGGGAACAAAGTAGTGCAATACAAGTCTTGAGTTTGTTAACTTATCTTTTTTGTTGTCTATATTTTGGGGGGTCATTCTCTGACTGGGGGACCGGTTCCACGGTAGAACGGGGTTGGGAGTTTAAATACATGCAAGTCAGTTTTAGACGAACACAGAGGGGCGACCGAGCAAGTAAAGTCTTCCCCCGTGTCCTTCATGTGATGTCCGTGGGTCTGTCCTCCCCAGGAGCTCGCTCTGCAGCGTGGCTGGCGTCTCCCCGAGTACACAGTCCTCATGGAGGCCGGCCCGCCCCACCGGAGGGAGTTCACGGTGACCTGCCGCATGGAGTCCCTCTCTGAGACCGGTGGGCTCTCCTCGCCCCGAGACGCATAATGTTCCACGAAATGTTGTTGCTAGTCGCCCCGCAACGAGCCGCCTGACTGAACTCCTCCTCCGGGTGTCCATGTCTTCTCCACAGCCGCGGGGAACTCGAAAAAGGCCGGGAAGCGAGCGGCGGCCAATAAGATGATTGCGAAGCTCCAGAGTCTGTCGGGATGCGGAGAAATAACCTGGGTACGTTTGGCACCGGCTGGCCCTTAGCGTGGTGGGTCCCCTGGCCTCTCTGCTGGGCGTACGGCCGAGTGATACCGGGTCTCTGTTGTTGACGAAGAACACCTTTCATACTATTAATCGTTTAAGAAATGTACATAGTGCAGGGGAATTCTTTTTTTTGTTTTCATGCATTCTTACAACCAAATGACAATGAAAATATAACGTGAAAATATTTGATGTGTGATGAAGGATATGAAATAACTGTTATTACTTTTAGTTGCTGTTTAATCATTTAGACAGACACTGCTATCCATGGAGCAGCAGATGGCTTATGTTAGGGCGTCCTGCCCGAGGATGCCCACAGCGTAGGCACTGAGGACATCGCGGATCGAACCCAGAACCTCGCAGTCCCTTCAAACGTGTTTGGTCCTAAACGTGTTCTTGTCCCAGGCCCCTAAACCCAGCGTCCGTCTGGAGGAGCTGCGGAGCTCCACCGCGGAGAAGCTCTCTCTGCTGCGCCGGAGCCCGCTGAGCATCCCCAACACGGACTACATCCAGATGATGTCGGAGCTCGCCACGGAGCAGAGCTTCGAGGTCGCCTACTTCAACATCGGTACGACCGAACCCGGCGCCTTTCGAGCACCCTGTTATGTTCTGTCATGTGCTCTGTCATGTGCTCTGTCATGTGCTCTGTCATGTGCTCTGTCATGTGTTCTGTTATGTGCTCTGTCATGTTCTCTGTCATGTTCTCTGTCATGTGCTGTCATGTTCTCTGTTCTGTTATGTTCTCTGTCATGTGCTCTGTCATGTTCTCTGTTCTGTTCTGTTCTCTGTCATGTGCTCTGTCATGTTCTCTGTTCTGTTATGTTCTCTGTTCTGTTATGTTCTCTGTCATGTTCTCTGTTCTGTTCTGTTCTCTGTCATGTGCTCTGTCATGTTCTCTGTTCTTTTATGTTCTCTGTTCTGATCTGTCATGTTCTCTGTCTTGTTCTCTGTTATGTTCTCTATTATGTTCTCTGTCATGTTCTCTGTCATGTTCTCTGTCATGTTCTCTGTTATGTTCTCTGTTCTGTCATGTTCTCTGTCATGTTCTCTGTCATGTTCTCTGTTATGTTCTCTGTTCTGTCATGTTCTCTGTTATGTTCTCTGTCATGTGCTCTGTCATGTTCTCTGTTATGTTCTCTGTTCTGTTATGTGTTTTATGTGCATCATCTGAATGCTCTGCTGATGCACATAACAGAGTACCGACTTTACTACGGCACAAGACGACAGCCATCTCCGTCTCGTCTTCTGATGTGTGTTTTGTCACGTCATTGGTTCCTCCTCGTACCGTTTGTAAGTTTGTTGTCAGCAGGTCTGTGTTGGAGAAGAGTTGCTCCACCATGATGAGACCGGCCTGAGTAAATGCTGGTGTGTGTGTGTGTGTGTGTGTGTGTGTTTGGGGGCGTGTGTGTGGGGGGGGCGTGTGTGGGGGCGACGTGTGTGGGGGCGACGGTAGCACCCTGAGCAAGGCGCCTCACCCTAACTGCTCTTGACGAGCTGGCTGTCGCCCTGCGTGGTCGGCTCCGCCGTCGGTGTGTGAATGAATTGTTCCAAGTCGCTTTGGATCAAAGCGTCAGCAAAGTCCCCTAAATGTGAGCGCGTGTGTGTTTGCAGACGAGCTGACGGTGAACGGGCAGTACCAGTGCCTGGTGGAGCTGTCCACCACGCCGGTGACCGTGTGCCACGGGACCGGCATCAGCTGCGGGAACGCGCAGAACGACGCGGCGCACAGCGCCCTGCAGTACGTCAAGATCATGGCGTCGGCCAACTGAAGCCGGCGACATCAGTGGCACCCACCTGTTTTTTTTTTATGTATCTCCGAAGAGAGAGGCGTGTGTGTATATACCCATGGACACATTGAGACCTTTTTTGTCAGGTTTTTTCATTTGTATTTATTTTTGGTTTAAATCCATGGACACCAGTTACTTCTGAACGTCCATAAAGCACTCGTTGGTAAGCTTTGTGTGTGGCCCTGTCGAGTGATGCGTTGTGTTCCACGTCTTGTTCTTTTAAAACACTCATTTGAGCGGCAGCTTTAGCCGCAGAATGGAATCAATGGAACAAGCACTTCTTGATGAGTGATGAGATTTACTAGGATTAATATATCTATATGTTAAGGGAGCTAATTGATGGAAATAGTAAATGGTATTGTTTGTTTAAGAGTAATGGAAAGGCCTTCTATTTGAGTTTATTTTCTATCCAGTTAATTTGATGATGTGTAACTAACGATAGCCATTTGGTTAGGATAAGTCTGTGTTTAGAAACGTTTAATGACTTGACACTAAAATAGGAACTAGTCTCGGTAGCTACAAATGCCATTCCCCTTAAAAAAATTGTTGTGACTGAAAAGTATTTTGACAGTACTGTTCAACTTAATTTCTGTGTTTTTCCAGCCTTTTTACCCAAACGTTCATCTGTACTTTGAAAATATGAAAAAACAATTGTGACATTTGTTTCAAGTTTGACCGTCTCATTCTGTTATTTAGGCCGTTTAATTCTTTGTATTAAAGAATATGTAGGAGGTATCCAATATTTTAACTTAGAAAGTCTTCAACACATAAGAGGGGTGTAAATCATGCTCGGAGCAGGAGGAAATGTGAAAGATGACTTCCACCAGCGATGCATTAAAAGTGACATATTATACTAATAATATTACACTTACTCCTGGTGGTATATTATGTCACCTTTAACATTTCCCCCGATACAGAGCCCCTATCTTCTTTCAGTATTTAGCCAGCGAAGTACAGCAAATACTACTCCCGAGTCCCAAGTTTTGAAGTTTTATTAAAACAAGCACTATGTAGCAGCAGAGTACCGTGTTCGTGGAGAGATATGTACTTCTTAAAATTGCACTTCAGAAGGTACCCATTGGAGAATGGATTCTGAGAACCTCGACGACGGCACCTCGCGATAGGCCCACGCGTCTGTCCGTCAAACTAAAGACCCAATCAGGGAAAGGAAACCTTTTGTAAGGCTTTTGCAACATTCATTGGCAGGCGGTTCAACATGCAGGGAGGAGAACGGGTGGGCATCTTCTGAGAGGGGTCATTGGGTCATGGCCTGGCCTACAGTGATCAAGAGCTTCAGGACGTTTTCTTTTTTCTATGGAACAAAGTTCAGAGGTTCTACGACACCACACACTAAGCAATACAATTTCTTCCCGGAAAAAAAAAATTCGGAATAACCCATTACGTTTCAAAAACATTTACTTTGTCAGTTAGGCCTTTATTTTTTTTATTTTAATATCACCCCCGTGTGTAAATGTATTGTAATTGCAGTTATCGACAATAAGCGCATCTGTTACTTGTGGGGCAAACGGAATGAGGAACATCTTTAATACGCAAGCATATTACAGTCAAATAAACAATTCTTTGCCATCTTAAGCGAGACATCCAGTGTCTGATATTCTTCTTCTTTTGTATGTACTTTACAGACTTCGGTGCCGTTACATTCTGTCCACAGCTTGTCCTTTTTTTTCCCAGTTAATTATCCCCGGAGGTTTTTTTTTACGCATGTTGTGCAGGGCTGGAGCGCTAGGGGCATATCTTCTTGCCATGGGCGGGTGGCGGGAGAGGGCTTTCTGGTCAGTAGTGTGTACGTGAGGCATTGATAAAAATGCGTTAAGGCACAGCAAGTGGAATCGATGCTGACGAGTCGTAGGAGCATTAAGCAGGTGACCAGGAGAGACTAGAGATACCGTGAACAGCAAGTGTACCCGCAGAACATGGACGCTGCATAAGCTGTGTAACTTTTGGTTTTGGCGTCGACACAGATCAAGTGTGAACTGTGCGCAGGGTTGATTTTATGCGTTATATAGTTTTCAAATTCTAGATATTTATTTTACAGGTTTCGATCGCAGTATATACCGTATGTCTGTATGACCCTTTTTGTAGATTTTGCCCCGTTGGTTTAAAGGAAATCACAATTGTTCTCATGTTTTCACCCAAATGCACAATGCACTGTACATTAGTGTATCCAGTCTTGGCCTGGGGATCAATCTGAAGTGCGTGATGAAAACATATACGACTACACTGACGCAAAATATGAACTCTGATATGCTTTGCAATTGATCTAGAAACCTATAATAAGAAAAAAATAAGTTAGTGCTTTGAGGCCCATGGTCATAGCAGTACATTCTCTGTAGGTTTGCGTTTATATATATATATATATATATATATATATATATATATATATATATATATATATATATATATATATATATATATGCACACATACACACATATAGACCTATATATATCTCCTCAAGGTCTTTGGCTTCAGTGTCTACAATATTTGGGAAACTGAATACGTTTGAATGACACACGGTTGTCGTTCAATAACTAAGATTAGGGGGCAGATATCTACTCTATATCCCTTTTTGAAGTGGCGGGAAAAGCTATAGTAGCCGTTGATGTCATCAACAGTGATGATGACCAGCAGAGTGCGTTGGCTGGGGAACCCGCGCGCATCACGTCTTCCAACTCTAGCTATACTTTGTTTTCCATTGTGCATATCTATGTGTCACAGAATGCTTCGTTAATGTTGATTTGTTTTTTCTCTGTATATAATAACGTACAGGAGGAAATGGGACTGGACAACTGTAAGTGTGTGTGCGTGTGTGTGCGTGTGTGTGCGTGTGCGTGTGTTTATGTGTCTGATATAGATGATCTATCTACACATGCTTTGGAAAGGGGGCTTTGTTTGTGTGTTGAAACATATAACTGTGAGGATAAGCTAGGTTTAAACCCCCGGTGTGATGAGGAGTCATATGTCTGGATATTATATCATCTTTTTTCCTATTGACACAACACTTCTATAATGAAGACACAACGTATGCCGGAAAAGTCTTCTACAAGGACAGTCAAAGCCTTTCTCAGAATTACCATTTGTTATGGGTGCCTTCTAAAATGACATTAAATATGTCAATTCCCGACACGCCTCAAGCTGATCTCTGCCCAAGAGAGCGTACTGCTATGGTACAGATCAACAATAATGAAATGAAAAAAATTAAATTAACAAACCAATGCTTAAATGAACAAATTATTACCACTATACCCTTTTTTAGTAAATCTATGAGTCCAGTATATATTACAAAAATACCTCTTTTTCTACAACAAATTACTTTGATATGGTATAATATGTATAGTATGGCGGTAAGTGCCAACGAAAGCTGCACTCTAAACATGCATGATACATACATTAGGTAATCAAAGGTCAAATCATCATCTAAACGAAAACGCTTCTGAGAAAGGAAAAAAGCTTTTCACTTTAAAACTGTGTGTGTGTGTATGTGTGTGTGTGTGTGTATGAGTTGAGCTGTGCGCACAAGTGTGTGTGTGTCTGTGTGTGTGTTTGTGCAGGTGTGTGTGTGTCTGTGTGTGTGTTTGTGCAGGTGTGTGTGTGTGTGTGTGTGTGTGTGTGTGTGTGTGTGTGTGTGTGTGTGTGTGTGTGTGACGGGTGACTTGTTAAGGCAAAGACTCAAAAGTTAAAACTGCTCCGGACACGGTCTACACCGACGCTCCGTCGCCATGGAAACCCCAGCATCTTACACACACAATGAGGAGGGGTGGGGGGTGAGGGGGGGGGGGGGTCCTGGCAGCGGACGCTTCCATGGATGGACGACCAGGATGACCTCGCCACTGAACCCGCCCCCGCCTCCCACTCCGGGTTCCGGGAGAGGGAGGCGGTCGCCGGGGCAACGGGGCGAGGTCCGGGCTGGGGGCTCGCGGTCCCGTCCTTCCATGCACGTCTGAGTTCTGTCTCGCAAAGCGGTGATCACTGTGACGGATTGTGCATAGACAGCAGGCCTCGCTGATCCTCTCCTGCGGCGCGACGCACGCCGGGGCCAACCGCTTCCTCGACTCCACGGCGCCCTGTGCTACCACAGGGCTAACGTATACTCCATGTTGATGAAGCCAGGGTTCTTGCGCAAGTCCCAGTAGGTGTTGTTAGAAACCCACCTCTCTCTCTGGTTGGCGTCCACCACTTTCCTAGGAAGAGACAGACCAGCAGAGTGTTAGACTAGAGACACAGACACCAAGAGACAAACAGAGTGTTAGACTAGAGACACAGACAGCAGAGTGTTAGACTAGAGACACAGACAGCAGAGTGTTAGACTAGAGACACAGACAGTGTTAGACTAGAGACACAGACAGCAGAGTGTTAGACTAGAAACACAGACAGCAGAGTGTTAGACCAGAGACACAGACAGCAGAGTGTTAGACCAGAGACACAGACAGCTGAGTGTTAGACTAGAGACACAGACAGCAGAGTGTTAGACTAGAGACACAGACAGCAGAGTGTTAGACTAGAGACACAGACAGCAGAGTGTTAGACTAGAGACACAGACAGCAGAGTGTTAGACTAGAGACAGAGAGCAGAGTGTTAGACTAGAGACACAGACAGCAGAGTGTTAGACTAGAGACACAGACAGCAGAGTGTTAGACTAGAGACACAGACAGCAGAGTGTTAGACTAGAGACACAGACAGCAGAGTGTTAGACTAGAGACACAGACAGCAGAGTGTTAGACCAGAGACACAGACAGGAGAGTGTTAGACTAGAGACAGAGAGCAGAGTGTTAGACTAGAGACACAGACAGCATTGTGTTAGACTAGAGACACAGACAGCAGAGTGTTAGACTAGAGACACAGACAGCAGAGTGTTAGACTAGAGACACAGACAGCAGAGTGTTAGACTAGAGACACAGACAGCAGAGTGTTAGACTAGAGACACAGACAGCAGAGTGTTAGACCAGAGACACAGACAGGAGAGTGTTAGACTAGAGACAGAGAGCAGAGTGTTAGACTAGAGACACAGACAGCATTGTGTTAGACTAGAGACACAGACAGCAGAGTGTTAGACTAGAGGCACTGCAGACGCAGTCAACTAGAAAGTGATATTCTGAAAGCGCCGGTCAGCATGTGTGTGTTTGTGTGTGTATGTGTGCAGATTTGTGTGTGTGAGTAAGTGTGTAGTTTTGTGTGTCTGCAATGCAATGCGTGTGCGTGTGCGTGTGCGCTCCCACCTGAAGAAGCGAGGCTGGGGTCTGATGTTGTTGTCCTCGTTCCACTTCCTGCGGACACGCTGCAGGTCTTCGATGCGCTGCTTCTCCGACGACGCCATCTCCAGGTTCCCCTCCTCCAGGTGCCTTCCCCGGCGAACCACAACACAATACATCACATCGCGACCGCGGCGGTGGGGGAACGGGCTACGGGGGGGCCACATAAGACTGAAAGGACTGTGGGGTTGGGTCAGGCTGCTTTAACCAGCCATCCGCCACACAAACGCCACCAGGACCCATTGTCGCCTTTTCCTATCGTCGATTGGGAGTGTTGATCTACATGCATCGTGTTTTTCTATCCCTCCTACGCTGGCGGAAGGACAGATGTCGCGGGTTCGAGTCCCGGGGCGTAGACGGCGCGGGGGGGGGAGGGTGACGGTCAAAGCACTTGGCTAGAACTCGAACAAGCCTGCCCACCATGGGCTACACATACTATGGATAACACCTACTGTAACAACACACTAATATTCACATACTAAAGGGGTAATTAGTATTTTGACAAATCAAATTACTCTCTTAGTAGGAGGGCAGCAACACAAAGAACTAATCCTGTGGCTTAACGTTAGCTTTTTGGATGTCGTGTAATTTCTACTCCCAGGGTGAGCAGTTGGAGGCGTACCTTTGATCGGGTCGGAATCTGGCGTCTGTGGGCGGCAGGGCATCTTTTAACTCTGGACAGAGCTCATTGAGCTCAATAGCGAACCTGGTGAAGCCATAGTACAGCTCGTAGTCTGTGGGCATGGAACCTGGCGAAGGAGCAAGAGAAAGGTCTGGTGAATCATTCATACCAACATGAACGCTATCCTATTGTGTTGGGTTTTAATTTACTTTATAATTGTTATTGACCTACCCGGTCATCAGCGAGAAATACTGTACATGTTTTAAGTTCACCATGTTACCTTGGAGTGTACGTGTGCCCTCTAGTGGTCAGTCATATATTAATGCGGCTTTATTAACAAAGATCCGATCAATGCTAAAACTTATGGGAGGTAAGAGCAGGCGCTCACCTGGCCTCCAGACGCATTTGGCAGAGGGTGGAACGCCACAGTAGAGGCCCTCGTGCCACTTGCCAAACAGCCGATGGACGACTTTCCCTTCCTGGTCCATCACAAAGCCCTGCACCTCGTTCACGTTGGAGCTCCAGTAGTTTCCCTAGAAGAGACGCGTAGCATGAGCTAAAGGGTCCTCAGTCGTCAGGGCCATGTGTTCGTGTCACCTGGCTTTGAGGGTACCAATGCCTTTGTTTCGGGAGGAGATTATATTCCCTTCATCAACTGGTATCTAAAACACACATTCTGCTTTGGTTACCGGGGCTGGTTGTTGACGCGTACCTTGACGAAGGTGAGTTTGCACAGGCAAGCGCTGCTCTTGGTGTTCCTGATGGTGATCTCGCCGTAGTGCTCGATCCAGCGTCTGCCGCTCAGGATGTTGTGTACGCAGGTGGTGACCTTGTTCCACTCATAGTGGTCCCCGAACCTGGAGGGTGGACCAGCTGTCGGTTAGCCTTCATGCTAACCCCACCACAGGCGGAGCTGCTGAGGATAGCTAGCTACTGTAGAGGTCCTCGCAGCGATGCTGGTTTGTGCCAACAGTGATGTCTTCATACATCACAGTATTACAGTTATAGACTACAGCAATTAATACGAGTTATTTTGATTTGAGGAAAGGCAACATAGCAATTCAAGTTACAATTCAAGTCCACTAATGACAAGGTAGACCTTCCGATCTTAAAATCATGCGCGTCCAACACAATGAGAAGAGTCACCGAAGACAGCAGGCATATACAAAAGACACATGGACACAATAGCACAATACCATTGTAGGCAATATCTAAGCTGGACTCATTGTGAAACGTAAACCTGTCACCTTGGCAGCATGACGTTCACCGTCCCGATCGGGAGAATCTCCATCGACTTCCCCCAGAATTTGTTTTTCCATCTCACGTCTGACGAGCACAGAAAGGCAATCAATTAAAACCACAAAGGCTAATTGGATTAATCAGCATAGCTGTTACACATGATCCCAACATTCTCGGCTGCAAACAAATCATTATCCCATCACAGCCCCAACAGCTGCCTCATTAATGAGACGAACATTATTAATATTCGCTTTCCCAGATCTCAACGACAAGCTGAATATTTAATAAACCATCGAATCCTATCAACGTAAACAGTTTTCCCCCAAATCCTCGTTAGAGTACGGGTTGGCTAATGACGGTACCTTGCCAGAAGGTGAAGTTCTTGGATTCGCAGTGGCAAGCCGAGATGGGGGGATGATGGCTGACCTGAGAGAAAGACGAGATCACATAACCAGCGTCTGACATCTGCTGTTACCGCACACGCTGTTCCCCGGTAACCCGGTCGCGGCCGGTTAGCCCCTAACGCATAATTCATGCTGCAGTTGAGCTCTCTTAGGGCTTCCGGACACGGGTACACCAGGAGAAAACCCTGATCCCCTGCTCCCATGACCCGCGTGAGGGCAAAGACTACTGCGGTACGGACCGAGGACAGAGCCCTCGGGAGCACCCCCCACCGATGGGGAACACAGACGCTCGCTCTCGGCACGATGAGGACATGTTCATGTTACGATAGAGTTGTTCCGATACCGATACCATTATCGGAAATTCCTCAGAATCTGCTTAAACTGCGGTATCGGGTATCGCCAGGGACGCAAGTATATGTGCCGATCCGATACCATTACGTGACTAGCTTAGTAGGCTACACAGGCAAAGAACATCACAACCACGTGCGTTGTTATGCTGTGTTCGTTAACGGTCAGAGGTGGAAAGTCGGAATGGGAAACGTGTCATCTCCGACCTACAGATTATACATTCCTGTCATCGTAAGAGAACCCTTCAAAAGAACAATGCTATTAGCATCGTATATACTCGGTATTGGCCGATACACAAATTCAGGAATGGGTATCGGGAAGGAAAAACTTCTCTACTAGGAACGTGTCCTTTATGGTTATCAAGTCGGCGCAGCTGATCCTAACTGTGAATAATGGAGTGTGTGAGATGAGTTAGTGGCAAATTAGGAAGAATAGACACAGGGTTAGTTATTTTGAATTTGACAAATGGATGTTAAACATAGCAATTCAAGATTGTATTAGCAAGTATGCTAATGACAAGGTGGACGTTGTTGTGGTTTCACAGATCTTAGAATTACCCATTGTCTAAATATCATTAAGACTGACCTAAGACTCTGGGCGGTTATAGAGTACACATGGACACAATATAAAGCCTTGTTGTCACAGAGACCAGAACATCTAAGCTGGACTCGTTGTCCTATCGTGGGGATATAGAGAGCACACGGTGAGCTCTCATCTCCATCAGATAGGAAGCAGGTTACTCTCTTCACCTGCTAATCTGCCCCACAATTAGCCTAGCATGCATCTCTCAGAGCAATGCCAGGTAACGGCTCACTGGGAATCTAATTAAACCTACCGGTCTCCCTAATTAAGACGGTAAGGCGATCTGTTAACACACATACTTGTTCAGAGAAAAAACAGAAGCCCTTGTCCTCCCGAATACATTCGTAGGACTCTCCGAGTAGAGGGTTAAATGGCTTGCTTCCTGCGCGGTAGTAGGTGGAAGAGTAGCCTGAGATGGCGAAGGCTGCGACGATGACCTGGGAGAGAGACACAGAGAGAGAGAGAGAGAGAGAGAGAGAGAGAGAGAGAGAGAGAGAGAGAGAGAGAGAGAGAGAGAGAGAGAGAGAGAGAGAGAGAGAGAGAGAGAGAGAGAGAGAGAGAGAGAGAGACAGAGAGACGGAGAGACAGAGAGAGAGAGAGAAAAAGAGAGACAGAAAGAAAGTGAAAGCCAGAGACAGAGGGAGAGAGAGACACAGACAGAAAATAAAGAAAAAAAGAGAGAGAGAGGAGGAGAGGAAGACAGGGAAAGAGAAAGGGAGGGAAAGAGAAATAAATATATGAGTCAACCAAAGTGAGCCCGGATTACCCAGCTTATAACAAAGGTCTTAGCGCAGATGAGCCAAACGGTGTGAACAGTCGGCCATAAACAGGGCAGAGTGACCCTTGGTGGGCAGATGCATCATGGGAGCTACGTGGGGGTCACGGCTGTGACTCCACCATGAGACGGGCCGCTGCGGGCCAACGACCCGGCGCCACCGCAGACGACACGTGTTCGGGTTTCACGTCCGCAGGGAGTCACGATGTCGAACACGGGTCGGCCCGGTCCCATTCTGGAGCCTCTGTCACCTGAACCCCCCCCTCCCCCTCTCCCCCCCCCCCCCCCCCCCTCCCCCGTCTATCCAATATCCCAGTTCCAGTTCCGCCTCGGAAGGAGTCGAGACCCGGGCCGGGCTTTGTGTCAAACCAACAGGAGGGAGGGACAGACCTGACCTGACTCCCTGCCGGCTGGGATGGGGAGAGGGTCACTGCTGCTCTGAACAGAACAGCTCCAGCTTCTTCAAAGCAGAGGGAAACGTATAAAAACTTTTTGGTGGAAACATACGATTTTACTCCAGTTTCCTTGAAATTAAGGTCTTATTCCATCGACTGCCACAAAATGCCATCGTCTGCCATGTTGCCGACCCTATAAGGCATATCACCACATTTAAAGGTTTTCGGTCCCTTGGCTCTTAAAGGCTGTTTAAGCCCTCACCATGCGTAAGAAGGGGTCTTCCTCTCATGAGACATATTTAAAGGTGTACCTGGCCCTTTAAGGCTCACCATGCGTTCAAAGGGGTCGTCATATTTAAAGGTGTACCTGGCCCTTTAAGGCTCACCATGCGTTCGAAGGGGTCGTCATATTTAAAGGTGTACCTGGCCCTTTAAGGCTCACCATGCGTTCGAAGGGGTCCTCCGTCTCGGCGGCCTTGTCCAGCAGCTCGCTGTACTCGAGCTCCTCACACATGTGCTGCAGCGTGTTGAGCGGCTCGTTGAGCTCCACCGGCATGGACACCTTGGACAGGTCCTTGCCGATGTTGTTGCGCAGGATGTTCCACAGGTTGATGTTGCTGGTGTCCGGGGACGGCGCCGGCAGGCAGATACGCCGTCCGTTGCGGAAAGCGCTGGCCACGAAGTCGCCGTTGGCCACTGGAGTGGGGCGGCGTGGGGGGGTTGGGAGGAGGAATACTCATATTAATGCATTCGATTTATACACTCACGCTTTACAGAGTGAACATTCAAAATAAAATGATTGAAGTAGGACGTATATAAGTAGGAAAAAAGAAGGAAGGGGAGAAACGGTCAGGGGGTTATTGGGTGAAAGCCAAGTTAAAAAGGTGGGTTTTGAGGGCCTGTTAAAACGAAGGGAGAGGGTTAGGCTAACAATTCTGTCCTTTTGTAGGATCCAGTATGTAAATACTCCTAACTTGGCAATATCTTGGTCTAAGCGTTAACTATTCTGTCGGTGCGATTCCCCCGACCGTGGAACACGACGAGCAAGCGGCGGCCAAGCGCTCGCTCCTCCGTTCCATCTCAGCCTGTGGTTTAATAATATCCGAACATCGCTATCGCAGGGTAAATCAAACAACCTTTCCACAATATCCTCATCTCCCTGGGAACCCCGGATGATATCTAACCTCGTGTCCCGGTATTAATATGATAATAAACATCCTCTCTGTCCGGGAAGAAACCCAGCGGCTTCCTCGGGGAGCCTCCCTTAATAAAGTCTTCCAGAAGATGGCTTTAAAACTTTAAACGGACGTTTCTTCTCCTTTACAGGCGGCTAGCTTGATCGCTACATCGTGGTTGAAACAATAGAATGTAAGACGCTCATCGATAGCCTTCAATGTACCTTTTGTATTCTGATATACTTGCATGGATAGCTCTCTTTTTTGCAACCTCCTTAAGGCCGCTGTAGGTACGTTCTCAGCGTTGTAAAGAGAGAGAGAGCAGAAGACAGCGGGAGAGAGAGCGCCATTTAAAACAGGATCGAACAACCCAAAAACGGCTTCTCCCGCGGGTGACCCCGCACCTGAGAATCACAGGTAGGATGGCAGAAGACCCTGATTGGGTACAAATAGCCAGGAGTGGGAGCAGTCTAAAAACGAAATAGTCTCATACAAAGACAGGCGCAGTACACTTGAAACAGAAAATCAGCATTTCCCTTCCTAAGAGCGGACGGATAGTTAGGTTGAATTTGTAGCTCTGAGAGCCCCTTTAATGTCTTATCCTGAACGCTACAACAATCAAACCACCATTGCACCGCGACGAGAGGGTGCCACGTCGACCTCACGCTGACCTTGACTGAGATGTGAAAAGACAGAGTGGATGTGTCCCGAGCAGACACAGTCAGGACAGGAGGGGGGGGGGGGGGGAGTCGTGAGGTGAGAGAGTCTGGGGGGAGCGGGGGGGGGGATCCCCACTCCACATTGATAGCCCTCAGAAGCCTGACTAATGCTCTTGGCACCGAGCAACCCCGCAAAGTCAACCGTCTCACTGATAAATGAACCGGACGCGCACAAACACACACACACATTCAACGACTTTGTGTGTTTGTTTGTGCCTCGAAGCGTGTGTGTCGGTTTCTTTGTGTCTCAAGTGTGTGTGTGTGTATGTATGTGTGTGTGGGTGTGTGTGTCTGTGTCTTTAAGCATGTGTGTATATGTCTGTGTGTTTCTTTGAGTCTCTTAAGTGTGTGTGTGTGCGTCTCTGTCTTTAAGCATGTGTGTATGTGTTTGTGTGTGTCTTTGTGTCTCGAAGCGTGTGTGTGTGTGTGTGTGTCTGTGCATATGTATGTGTGTGTGTGTGTCTTTAAGCATATGTGTGTGTGTGCGTGTGCGTTCTTTCTTTCAAGTCTAACACTAAGCAGGCTTCAACCTGCAAGCTTTATCTGATTGGTTGATAGGATTCGAACCCCAAACATCCCCTTCCTCCCCCCTTCCTCCCCCCTTCCCCCCATCCTCTTCCTCCCATCCCCTTCCTCCCTCCCATCCCAGTACTCCCATCCCCTCCCAGTAGCGGCGAGGCGCTGGGCCGTGGGGTACTGTGGGGGGCCCGTAGGGAGCCTGTTGTGGGGTAATCAACAGCGTCTGGGGCGGCGTGGGCTCTGCGTCGGAGACTCACTCTGTCTGGAGACATTATCGGTCACACTGGCGTTGTCCTCCGAAATGTTATCGCTCACGTCACTGACGTATGACTCATCGTCTGAGGCCTGCGTGGGGAGAGGAGAGGGTAAGGCACACGCACGCACAAAAGGCACGCACACACACGTACGCATAGAAGTACACACACATACACAGGCGCCACCCACACACACAAGCACAAACACAGCGTACACACAAACACACACACGCAAACAGGCGCACACCCACACACAAATGGAAACACACACTGGCACACACACACACAGGCGCACAATACACATATACAGGCACACACACAAATGGACACATAAACACACACACATACACAGGCGCACACGTGCACACTCACGCACATGCACACACACATACAGACGCAGAGACACACATATATTCATACACTCACCAAAGCACCGACACACCAACAAACACATACACACACACACTCGTACAGTCATCGGAACACATACACATAAAGGGACACACACACACACACACACACGTACGTACGTACGTACGTACGTACGTACGGACACACACTACACACACACACACACACACACACACACACAATGCTTTTAGCCGGTGGCTAGCAAACTGCAGCAGGCGCTGGCTGCGTGTCCCACTGCAGCGATCACAGGACCAGACACTGCAGCATTTCAGCGCCGTTTCCTCAGCGCGGCAACGGGGCCGCTGACGCTGCCGAGGAGAAACCAGGAGCCGTGCCTCAGCTGCGTGATCAGCCCCCGCAGAGAGGGCGATGCTAAGCTAAGCGTCAGGCGGACGCAATGAAAGCAGACGAATGGTGACTAATCACTCCGCGGAGCTGCAAGCCGAGCGCCTTGCAGAGCCGCTGGGGCTAGGTGGCTAGGCTATCGGGCTGTTATCACCGCAGGCCGATATCCTTCACAGAAGTTGAAATGGACCATAAAAGCAACATGTCCGTCCCTCGGGAGGGGGGGGGGGGGGAATGGTTCTGGTGAGTCATGTGCTGAACCGCAAAACGGCTTATCGCCGGGAACCTTGAGCTAACAGAGGGCCTCGGCCGCAAGTGTAGGGGCCCTTCCGAGCCCCGGTGTGTGTGTGAGCCGGGGAGGGGGATTAGGCCCTGTGGAGGCGGGGGGGCCGACGCGGGCCCCCCCCACCGCCCCGGCTTTGTCAGGGCTTCCGCTGCGCGTTATCTCTGGCGCTCACGCGGCTCGGGGCAAACGCTGACTAACGGCGGGACTCGCGCTGAACTGTCCTCCGCGGGGCGTTATCTGCCTCCCCAGCAGCTGGCCCCCCACCCCCCCCCCACCACCCCCTATTTGCCCCCCCCCGCACACACTCCTTCCTGTACGTTTCCTCCACCCCCTGGTCCTAGTGCCACTACTGTTTAGGCGTTGAGTGTCTTCAGTTTATCCAAAGTGCTCACGTCTAGCAGATCTTTTATCCAAAGTGAGTCTCAATGGATACAGAAGCACGCCGTGCATGACGGCAGATTGAGGGTTAATAAGATAAGATAAGATTACACTTTATTGTCTGTTGCACAATTTTTCTTTGACATGGCTCCAGTCACAAATAAACATTCACACAGACATAGAAGACAAGACAAGACAAGACATGGGTGTTCAGGTAATAATCGCAGATGCATGCCTGCAAGCAGGATGTGGACGTCGGGGTGAAGGCCAGGACCCTAACCCTAACCCTCACCCTAACCCAACCCTAACCCTAACCCTAACCCAACCCTAACCTTAACACTAACCTAACCCTAACCCTAACCCAACCCTAACCCAAACCGTAGCAGGATACGGTTTGGGTTTGGGTTGGGTTTATATTGTGGTTAAGTCCTAAGCCGCATGACCTTTGACCTCGATGGATGGAGCGTCTTTACCTCGTTTTCTGACGAGCTGGCGGACAGGAGCACTTCCTGGGCGTCGAAGAACTCGGACACCGACTCGGACATGGAGAGACGGCTCTCATTCGAGGCCTGTTGGGTCAGAGGGATCCCCATCTGCTCACCCTGCGAACACACACACACAGACACACACATACACACAGACACACAGACACGCAGACACACACACAGACACACACAGACACACAGACACACACACACAAACAGACACACAGACACTCAGTCACACACACAGACACACACACAGACACACACAAACAGACACCGACACACACAGACACACGACACACAGACACACACACACAAACGCACACACACACAGACACACACAAACACAGACAGACACAAACAGTTTTACTTAGACTCTTGAGCTGCACAAGAAGGACGGGGGGTAAAACAGGGGACTGCAATGTGAGCGAATCAGGGTGACTTTGCCCCGGGTGGTTCTCTCTGGTGGGCAGCCAGCCATATTTACTGATTAGTCAGTTCGCCATTGTTATTCTTTGTTCTTTCTTTTTCTGTCGGGGCCTTGGCAAGTGAACTGTTAAGGTCATCAGCCAATGTGTTCGGGAAACACACAGTTTCTCTGTTAAAAGGTCGGGAATCAATAACGCTATCGACGAATACAGTAAAGAGCGGGCTGCCAGATGGCCGAGCGGAGCGGGAACTGGGTGGTAATGAGCCAGCGGGTTTCCTCTGGTTGGTCGTTCTGACCTGGGAGTCTTCGCTCTGACCGCGGAGTCGTTTTCCCGAGACCGAGCAGAAAGATGGACGCAGCGTCTGTGACGTCACCAATGATTTACACACGATCGTTTTTGAGGGTTCTCAGAGGGTCACCGGTTTTTATCCAATATTATTGTGAATCAACCATGAAAGTGTATGAATAGTGATTATAAGAAGATGAACTAGCCACGGACATGATTACTGAAAATAAAAAGTTTTGCTTTTGAATAAACACAATTTCTTACCGTTGACTTAGAGGCCGTTAGAGGAGCTACAAGCTAGTCTCCAACGTAAACGACCTACAGGCCGTTAGAGGAGCTACATGCTAGTCTCTACAGCTAATCTCTACCATGAACCTAAATGCCGCTAGAGGAGCTTCATGCTAGTCTCTACCGTGAACCACCTAAAGGATGTCAGAGGGGCTTCATGCTAGTCTCTACCGTGAACCACCTAAAGGATGTCAGAGGAGCTTCATGCTAGTCTCTACCGTAAACCACCTAAAGGATGTCAGAGGAGCTTCATGCTAGTCTCTACCGTAAACCACCTAAAGGATGTCAGAGGAGCTACATGCTAGTCTCTACGCTGCCGTGTCGTACCTCGTCTGGCGTGGAGATGATGTTTACGCTGACCACCTGTTCGCTCAGGACCGACTCGGAGTGGATGCGGCTGAGGCGCGTGCGTAGCTCTGCGTTCTGTGACAGCGCCTGCAGTGATGAAACGGCGACATGATTGCTCCAAGACCCAAGACGTCGGTCGTGTTCGGCCGTAAGACGGGTGATCGTTAAAGTAGCGATTGAGCCCCTCCCGATAACACTGTGGGAGACTTTCACAGTTCATAAAAATCAATATCAGCTCCGTCCTCTGGATGGAACTCTGTGACAGGTACTAACGTCGTCAGCACCGACTGCAGATTTGACCAGGACTTTTTAAACTACCAGTAAGCTGAAACGTTACACATTGCGACTTGAAGGACCACTGCCCACACAAGAATTGCAAACGTAAAAATGCTCCGGGCTCAAGTGGAAACCTGGGCTGGACCTCCTGAGGTAGCAAAGCTATCGGGACGTGACCTCATGATCGTCTCCCGATGGAAGTCCCGACTAACAAGAACTGAGGGTCTGCCAGAGAACAACAGACGGTTAGATTGCCAAACCATCGCATTTTCTTTTTCTGAATTTTTTTAATCTTTCAATTGTGTGTGGGAGTAACATAAAAGTAAGTTAATAGAGTAAGATGTTCTGTATGTTCAAACGTATGACATGAGCGGTGCGCTCAGCTAATTATGAGGTTTAAAATCCCCTGACCCTTGGGCCACCACACCTTTAACGAATTATACATAAAAGACTCAAAACCAATTAGCGACAAAACGCAAGAGAACGTGGACGACACAGCTCGCCAGAAGGCTGTCAGCTCCGGGGACAAAACCGACCAATGAGGTTGCGGGGCTTCCGGAGAAAGCTCTGAGAAGGAAGAAGCTAATGACCCTGATGACACGCCTCCCCCCCCCCCCGCACCAATTAGTACGACCCGAGCTCCTCGACTCGGCTGCCCGGGCGCTGACGGGCACGGCCATCTCTCCGGGAGGGGACAGTGACGGCGGGGTGGTCAGCCGTGACTGGTTTTAAAATAGACGCGAGTGGCGGGCTTAAAGCACGGTTAAGATAAAACGTTTGAGACCGGCGACTGCTGGCAAGAGCATCACAAGCGATTGTCAGGGGTGGTGGCGGGTGCTTCCCCCTCGCGCTAACTCACAGAGCATGATAATTAACCTCCACCGCAAGAATTTGAAACGGCTAACGCAACTACGCCATGCAACTGCTCACGAGGTAACGTCTGGGAACCCATGACATCAGCGGCTGTCATAGCAACCGAGGCAGGGTGCTTACGCCCGCTTGGGCAGAGAGATGGGAGCTGGCGTGGCATCGGCTCATCTAAAAACAAACGCTAACTTCAGGGCTTTACTTCACCTGGAGAGACTAGGGAACGGTAATCTTGGCAGATCTTTTTATCTCGATGGGGCTTTAAAAACATCTGAGGAGAGAAATCTGTCTCCATCACGCGAGGGCGGCATGGGGCTCTAGTTCAATCCCCAGCTCCTCCTAGCTGAGTATCGATGTTTCCCTGAGCAAGGCACCTCACCCTGACTGCTCCTGACGAGCTGGCTGTCGCCTTGCGTGGCTGACTCCGCCGTCGGTGTGCGAATGTGCGAATGAATGGGTGAATGTGAGGCAATATTGTTAAAGCACTTTGAGTGGCCACTGGTTAAAAGAGCACTATACAAAAGCAGTCTATTTACCATTTACATAACACCTTGATTCACAGAAATGGCAATATCTTTTGGGCCGACAGTGTTTAGTTTTTTTTTGCTAGACATCACGGAAGCATTGACTGAGTTCTGGGTCTGTGGCGTGGAAGGCTGTGTGTGCGTTCACCTGGGACAGGGACTTCCTGAGGGTGTTGATCTGGGCGGCCTGGCTGCTCTGCTCCTGGTCCGACAGGATCTGCTTGATCTTCTCCTTCTCGATGCCCACCGTGTTGAAGGCCGACCGCAGCAGGCAATGGACTGGGGACGAGGGGGAGCAGAGAGAACGCGTTAACTACCGCCGTACGCTGCGAGTGTGGAGCGCACACAGACGCACAACGGCTTACACACACAGCCACATGCGCCACACATCCCATACACACACACATCAACACCACCCACACACACATGCGCACACACAAATATATATATATATACACACACAAACACACACATGTATACAGAATATACACACACCCTCATTAACACCTAGCAACCATCACAAAAACAGACATATTAACACACATACACACACACAACCATACACACACACACACACACACACACACACACACACACACACACACACACACACACACACACACACACACACACACACACACACACACACACACACACACACACACACACACACACACACAGGCCCCAGCATGGTCGATTATGTTAATAATCATCAATCCGCCCACACTAAGCATCCACTGGGCTCTGGCCCCTAGAGCACCAGCCGTGGCCGCCGCGGTAGCAGACCCTACAGCAGCAGTAGCAGCAGTAATCGCCGCAGATTAAGCATTAGCAGCATTAGCAGCAGCATTAGCATCAGCAGCAGCCGCAGCATAATCATTATCATAAGCATTATCATTAGCATTAGCATCAGCAGCTGCATTGGTAGCAGCATAAGCATTAGCAGCAGCATTAACATTAGCAGTAGCATTAGCAGCAGCAGTAGCCGCCGCAGCCACAGCATTAGCATTAGCAGTGGCATTAGCAGTAGCATTAGCAGCAGCAGTATCCGCCGCCGCCACAGCAGCAGCATTAGCATTTGCCTTAGCATCGTTAGCATTAGCATTTGCCTTAGCATCATTAGCATTAGCATTTGCCTTAGCATCATTAGCATTAGCATTAGCAGCAGGGCCCGGGGGCCCCGTCGGCCTACCCTTCTGAGCGATGGTGCAGAAGTCCTCCTGCAGCTTGATGTAGTCGCCGGCCCCCTCCACGCAGTCGGCGTGGCGCGGCGGCGGCACCTGGAAGTCCACCAGCTCAGCGCACAGGTTGGGGTTGGACGAGTGGAGGCGGACCGGGGGGATGGCCGAGGACAGGGGTACCTGGGGGGGGGGGGGGGAGGTAGGGGGGAGGTTGAGACAGGGGGAGGGCGGGGCTGGGTTCACGTCCCCGCAGTGCGTGGCTATATCAGGGGGCGAGGGGATCATCTGACCCCGCAGAGAGATTATACATCAAACACACAACGGCAGGAAACTGGAAACACCAGTGTTATGTAAAACCACTAGAAACAAAGTTCAGTGCTGTTGGTTTGCATTCGTCTCTGAGTCTTGGTGAATCCAGCGTGTCGTACGATAATATGTAATTGATAAGGGGAACACGTTGTGCACATATGGATGGGTGGATTCTGAAAAAAGGCACCGCAGCCAAACTGAATCAGCAGTAAACTCAGGCTCTGTAGTGCGATGCACGACCAGGGAAATTAGAGAAAGCAAATTCATCCTTATTCATGCACTGCCACAGCAATCAATTTCGGTGGGTACTGCCAGAAAAGGAATGGGGAGGAAAATAGAACTTAGCTGACAAAATAAAACAAGCTTTTTTTTGTGGTGGGGGGCGCGGGGAGTTTCCTGTGCAAAGTGTGCCTAAAGTGCTTACTTAACTTTAAGTGGATCCGGAAAAGTTTCGAGCATAAATTATGTCTGACGCACGATTCGGAAAGTTATGCTAATTCCGTTATTAGTGCGCAGAGTGAAACTCTTCCGACGCCCACGCACGCCACCGAGGGAACGCCACTCTGTGAACGGCACCGCCGGGTCTGAGCGGTTTCATTAGCGTCGACGTGTGAACGTTCCCGCTCGCTAACAGCAAGCGGTGTGGGATAATGTCTCTGATGTCGGAATAATACTGATTATCTCACTGCTCTTTCTACAGGCTCATATAAACAGTATTTTGTCCACCGTCAATTCAGATTTTACTCACTTTTACGTGGAAAGTCTATTGGTTACATGCATCAAGTCATCAGCAAATGGTATCTAAGCATACTTTGGATGTTCACATGGACCAAGGCATGTTCACATTAGCATAATTAAATTTCCAGTTGTCATGTCTGTGGCTAATTCATCTTCATATTATTACTAGTTGAAGTTAATTTATACTTCAAATCAAAATGTCTAAATATATTTCTAAACATAAGACAAAATGTCTAAATATATTTCTAAACATAAGACAGTCAGTCAGTCAGTTAGCAGAAGCTTCCGGAGACTTCAGATCAGAGGGAGGAGCTAGGGCCTCTAGAGTCAGTCAGTTACCCTGGCCACCGCGCGGTCCCCAATATGTCTAATATGAATCAAATGTATTCCCCGTCCTACTTGACACATCGATGGAGACCAGGGGGCGACAGAGTAGAGCATGTACCTGGAGCTGGAACTTAGAGTCTTTCCCGACACTTTTTGTTCTCCATCTTCGGTTCAACCGCTTCTCTTTCTTTGATAACTCTACGCAATTGGTCTAAGCCAATCAAAAACGTGGACCAAAATATAGAAAGAAATGCGGTTAGTAAGGGGTGCAAAACAAAAGCACAACAGATTCAAATCAAAGCAAACAGAGCCGGGGGGGGGGGGGGGGGGGGGGGGGGGGGGGGGGGGGGGTGAAGGCCAGGCCGAGGTCACAGCGGGGAGCAAACAGGACCTCGGGGCGGTGAGCTGAACCTCGCCTCAGAGGGAACGGCATTCAACCAAACGGGGATCAAAGCCTGCTCGATGTGAGGAGATGCAACGGTCGAGATCTTCTTCTGACTCTCGTGGCAGGGGCGGCACTCTTCCACACATCAAGCAGGAGAAAGTGGCATTCTGAAGTGGTTTCAGTGATGGATGATTGGTTTTAACAGATTTAATCCATTAAATGTTAAACAGTCTTTAGTTTATACCTGAAGGAACCCGGCATCGATACCTCCAGCAGTGCGTTCGGCACACATTAATCTTCCTTAAAAACCTGACGGTTCCACTATAACACATCTCCATAGGAGCCTTAGGCCACGTTTATACGTAGCAGGGTATTTATAGAAACGAATATTTCCCCCCCTCCGTTTTCAAAAATAACATTGTGCACACAACACCGTTTTCAAAAAAGTTGTCGTTTACATCGAAACGGATAAATACGCCGTTGGGACATTATAACTATGCCAAACCTATGGGCGGCAGTGTAGGGAGAAGGATAAAGCCATGCAAGCCAATCAGAATCCTCAGAATCAACAACAACGAATAACACGAGCGTCTTCCTGTAACAAACAAACTGTAAACATAGGGCGCTCATATGACGTTAAGCATTTCCTGGCGCATAATGTGACGTTTCAGAACCTAAAACCCCGTTTCTACCCGTTGACACGACAACACGTAACCGGCGTTTTCAGAAATCTCCACTTTGGCCGGAGTTTTTAGAAATGATCGTTTTCTGTGACAAAAACGGCGTTTTCGTGTAAATGAGAGGCCAAACCGTGTGAAAATATCTGTGTTTTCCCTTCGTGTAAACGGGGCCTTAAAGGAGACTCAATACTTCCTTTACTTAGATGTGTCAGTGTACGGAGGCACTTGTGGTGCGTTAATGTGCCTGCACGAGTGTGCATTTAATATGCGTGAGTTTGTGTATGTGTACGTATGTTTGCATTTGAGTGTACATATGTGTGTGTGTGTGTATGTAAATGTATGTGTGTGCATGTAAGTTTATAAGTGTGTGTTTGTGCGTGAACAAGTGAATGTGTGTGTGTTTGTGGCTGTGTGCGTGTACTTGTGTGTTGTTTTGTGCGTGCGTGTGCACTTGCACATGTGTCTGTATGTATGTGTACACGTATGTGTACGTATGTGTTTACGTGGGTGTACGTGCGTGTGTGTCAGTGTGTGTGTGTGTGTGTACGTCTGTGTGCTTGCCTGTACGTACGTGTGTACATATGTGTTTAGGTGTGTACGGGCGTGTGTGTGTGTGTGTGTGTGTGCGTGTATACGTGTGCGTCTGTGTGTACGTGCGTGTGTGTGTGTGTGTGGGTGTGTGTGTGTGTGCGTGTATACGTGTGCGTCTGTGTAGACGTGTGTGTGTGGGTGTGTGTGTGTGTGTGCGGTACCTGCATGTCTGTGAAGTTGGGGGCAGACTGGGTGCGCTGGAGAATCTCCAGACTCTGCAGTAACTTACTGAGCTCCATCAGGCTCGACTGGCAGCGTGCCAACTCTGGAGACACAGCGACACAGGGTCACAGGAGAACACACACAAACACACGAGAGACACACACACACACACACACACACACACACACACACACACACACACACACACACACACACACACACACACACACACATAAACACACGAGACATACACACACAAATGAGATACACACCCACCCTCACATGGACACACACACACATACGAGACATGAACACACACACACACACACACACACACACACACACACAAGCACACACACACACACACACACACACACATGCGAGACATACACACACATAGACAAACATGTGATACAAGAGACGTATATGCACACACACACACAGACACGCACACAAACGCAAGCACAGATAACACCCATCATCGCATGGACCCACACACACATTCACCCAGAAAGCACACCACACACACATGAGACTCACACCGTCCCATGGACACACGTGTCCATGGGAGTATGTCTTGTGCGCGTGTTGGTCTCATGTTTTATTCCCATCTCCTCTGGTAGAGCGTGAGTGTGTGTATGGCGATGGTGGGGGGAGGGGCAAGGCACTTAGGCCGTTTAAATGAGTCTGATGGATGCGCCACTTGACGGTCGAGGAAGTGGTCGGTAGAGGAGGAGGAGGGGGGGGGGGGGGGGGGGGAGGAGCACCGTGGGGGGAGGGGGGGCACTTACCCTCCGCACACTTGTCCATCTCCTCAGACTCCTGGAGCCAGGCGGCCACCTTGCTCTGCCCGTTGCTGTAGGAGGCGGGGAGGCTGCTGCTGCAGCTGCTGCTGCTGGGGGCCACGGGCTGCCACGGGAGGTTACTGGGCTTAGCCTGGAGGGGGGGGGGGGGGGGGGGGGAGGAGGGGAGAGGGAGGGGGGAGGAGAGGGAGGGGGAGAGAGGGAGGAGGAGGAGAGGGAGGGGGGAGGAGGAGGAGAGGGAGGGGGGAGGAGGAGGAGAGGGAGGAGGGGGGAGGGGGAGGAGGAGGAGGAAAGAGAGGGGGGAGGAGGGGAGGGAGGAGGAGGAAAGAGAGGGGGGAGGAGGAGAGGGGGGGGGGGAGAGGGAGAAGGGGAGGAGAGGAAGGGAGGGGGAGAGAGGGAGAGAGGGGGTGGAGGGGGAGAGAGGAGGAGGAGAGGGAGGGGGGAGAGGGAGGAGAGGTAGGGGGGAGAGGAGGAGGCGAGGGAGGGGGGAGAGGGAGAGAGGGGGTGGAGGGGGAGAGAGGAGTATGAGAGGGAGGGGGGAGAGGGAGGAGGAGGAGAAACAGACACACCCAGAAGTCAGTTAATTTTTAATTAGGTTGGGAGAATTGGGATTGTGCTACACTAACAGTGTCAGACAGACAGACAGACAGACAGACAGACAGACAGACAGACAGACAGACAGACAGACAGACAGACAGACAGACAGACAGACAGACAGACAGACAGACAGACAGACAGACAGACAGACAGACAGACAGACAGACAGACAGACAGACAGACAGACAGACAGACAGACAGACAGATAGATAGATAGATAGATAGATAGATAGATAGATAGATAGATAGATAGATAGATAGATAGATAGATAGATAAATTATAGAGAGAGCAAAATAGATAGACGAAGTCCATCTGTTTTTATATATTGTTGGCAATTAGCAAATGAAAAAAAAACAATGGGACTATATTATAATACTATTCTAATATACACTCCACCATTTGCCTTCCCTTTCTCGCTCAGTCTGCCCTGCTCAAGCGGGAGGGAATGAACTCCCAGCCATATTCTGATGAGCCCTGCTGCATGATGTTCTCTCCGTCTGTGATAACGAGGCTCCCCTGGCCCTCAGGGCAGAGGGGTGAGAGATCCAGGCATCAAGGCAGGCGTCTGATCACCTCAGATGGGGTGAGAGCACAGCTAAGACTCCCCTCTCTGGAGCTGCCTGGACGCCTGACTGGCTTACCAGCCCGGCTCACACACACACACACACACACACACACACACACACACACACACACACACACACACACACACACACACACACACACACACACACACACACACACACACACACACACACACACACACACACACACACACAGCTCACGTACATGCACGCACACAAAACACACACACACACACACACACACACACACAGACAAACACGCTCAAACACACACACACACAGACACACGTATGCATGCACACCCACACGTACACACAAACGCACACACACACACACACACTGACACACACACACACACACACACACCTTAACACAAATACACACACTCACACACACACGTACACACCCACATCCACGCACACAAACACTCACACACATACTCCATCCCACGCTCCCGAGACATGTTGGGATTTGATCCCAGGTTTGGAGCAGGCAGCCGTCTAGACAAAGTGTTTAGCCTGATCTCCCGGCGATAGCGATCGAGATACGATTACCATTTCCAACGGACATCACAGGATGGACGGCATATCTAATGACACGCGAAACGACGTCAGTCTTCTTAATGAGCTGCCTGCCGCCGGCTTAATGTAATTGATCGAGTGCTTGATTGATAGATGATGACGATACCAATAGTGTTAATACGTCCCTTATGTTGTGCCTCTCTGAAGTCAAAAGACAGAAGCAAGGCTTTCTGTTGAACCGGCTGGATGCAAAGGTCTGCCAATAGGTGTAAACCAAACCAAATCCATCGATACTGTTTATGTTCTAGCCTGAGCTTAGGAGCAAATGTGAAAAGAAAACGTAATATTCAACATCTGTCCAATTATTGCCGTCTATAGAACTGTCTATCATTGAATTTACAACTGACTAGTGACCACATCATATTAAAGTCATTGATATAATAATGTGAATGAATGAATAAAGGAACAGAAAATGGATTTTATCACATGAATGAATAATTTGTGTCAGTAATTTTAAAACAAAAATGATTAATCTGTGTTATAATTTCTTCATATCGGACCTAATCACCAATAAAACAACGCTATAAAACCCTAATAGCTCTTCTATCCCTGCTGCACTAATATCATCTTAGTTCAACCCCCATCTCCTCCGGATGCTCTACAGCAGGGGTCTTCAACGTTTTCCCAGCCAAGGACCCCCAAACTGACGGAGAGATGGAGCGGGGACCCCCTACTTATGTATTGTATAAAATTGTGTTTCATATTAAACTATCCTTCTTCTTAATTGAAGGAGCAGGCAGAGAAAAGCTCTCCATCGGATCAAAAGTGTCCATGTAAACGCGGCTAATGTGTTGGATTCATGTTAATGTGTAGTTAAAGACATTTCGATTTGTGGAAACAATTGCGGTGGGAATATAAAAAAAATGTCTAATCAACAAAAACTTTCGCGACCCCCCTGCAGTACCTCCGCGGACCCCCTAGGGGTCGCGGACCCCCTGTTGAAGAGCCCTGCTCTAGAGCATTGGTTCTCAAAGTGCGGCCCGCAGAATCATTCCTGGCGGCCCGCAATGACATACATAATCATATAAGTTATAAAAAATAATTATTAAAAATAATAATTAATTTAAACAAATATAAATAAATATAAAGAGAAAAGTCGACTCTTTCTAGCTTTCAATTAAATCCTTTTACATTTGTTAGTAGTTAGTTTTTCCGACTGTACATTACTTTGAAAGGATGAACCTCAGTTTCGTGATTTAGACCTCACTTGACCTCACTCCCAGCGGTACACGGTGCAATGTTTTTTTTGACCACTGGGATGCTGACGGCGTTTCCCGCCAATTTTTTTTTTCATTTGGCGGCCCTCAGTCAAATTTTGGGTTCCTAAATTGGCCCTCAGTTGTCAAAACTTTGAGAACCACTGCTCTAGTGAAAGGCGAAAGGCCCACAATGCAGTGCGGCGCGACCGACCTTGACTTCGTGCACCGCGGGGGGCGGGGGCTGCGGTGACTCCGCCGCTGCGGGCGCCGGCGCCGGAGGGGGGGGGGGGAACATCCGGATGGTGGCGTCGCGCGGGGAACGCACGATCTCGTTCTGCCGGTACAGCCGGTGGTGGCGCAGCTTGGACACCCAGGCGTCGAAGATCTCCTGGGACTTGACCTGCAGACAGAGGAGAGCCGTCCTGGGTTTACACCTGCTTCAGCCTGGCCCAGGGGTCCTCAGAGAGGGGTACCCCCAGGGGTACTCGGGAGGACTGCAGGGGATACTCAGAAATTAAAATTAATATATTAATTATTTTATGTATTTTTCTGGGCACGTTCCAATTCTGAAAGCTGGACAATAAAAAATTAAAACGGACAAGTGGTTGAAATGTAGACAATGGGGATCTGTGAAAAGGAACACCAGAAACACCATCATGCCGAAGAATATATTTGAACGGGATTCACCTCTGCATGCTCTGACCCTCCCCTGGCATTGGGCTTCTTTTGCGGGGAGAAATTTGCCAAAAGTTGCATGAAGCACAGGCCCATATTTCTCACTAAATTGTGGGTATTTTTTCTCCCCCGTTTACGTGGCCACTAACGAATACTCGATACTCGATTAATACGGCGCTTTGCGCGGGTGGAAGAGACGTGAATCTCCGCCTCTTCTGCTGCGTTCACACCCTCACCATGACGTGATCAAGGCGTATGCATGACAAAGTTCATTAAACGACGGTCAAGTTCTCTTAACGTAACTCATAACTAGGGATGGGCATTTGAAGAAATTTCCTTGATCGAGCATCGCTAGAGTTATCGATCAATTATCGATTAATCATTAACTTTTTTCTAGGCTATATTGAAATTCCCGTTGGTAGAAAATGCAGCATGTTTTTATCAATGAAATCTTTATTCCAACAATAATGTATGGGCCAACATTAATACAATACAGTTAACTTGGAGACCTACAACTGTTTAACAGTTGTAAAATAATAAATACAGGCATCATAGGTTATAGGCCTATGCGGCGCTCGTAAAGTCCGAACAATGCGCCTAGCCGCCTACAGGCGCTCTTAAAGGTTTGGAAACGATTCAACAAGACTAAATCTGTAGCCTATTCCAATTACAATAAGTAGCCAACTTATCGGACAACAATAATCAAACAAAGGCAGTAGGCTAAAAGTGGGCATTAAACGGTATAACTGTTTTGAAAAAACGGGGGAAAAAAGGCCGACATATAGGCTATAGGCTGCAGCCGGCGCGCGGAAAAGGCTCGCAACAAAAAGATGAGCCACCCATTTACAAACAATTGCATGAACTAGTCTATCTAAAAGCAATACCTTATTGAACATATATAAGGCTGAACTTGTTGCTAAAATATCACAGTTTTGGCAAAATGTAACGACTCCAAGAGGCACCAAGCCGAAAGAAAAGCAGAGCGAGAGACAACACATTAAGAAAAAAAAGAGCGACTCACATACGGTGGTGACTGTCCCTACCGTCCAAAGCATAACTCCAGCCTACATATTTTTGTTTGGGAATATAAGCATGTTAACATGCTCGCGGGTCAGACGCGAACGCAGCCTTGTAACTGTCAGTCCAGCAGCAGAAAACACCCGCTCTGACGGGACCGAAGTTGCGGGGATGCAGAGGTATTGTCGCGCTAACTTTGACAGGAACCTTCTTCCATTCACTTTCCACCAGTCGGCAGGGTGGTATTTCTCCCACATAGTGATATTCAATTAAATGCTTCAAGACTCACAGTATGCAACACAACGTCCTTTTGATCGATAACAATATAAATTGATCGACGCATTTCTTAACGATCGATTATCGAGCATCGATTAATTATGCCCATCCCTACTCATAACCCTGTAATTCCCCGGGAAGCAAACCCAACCACTTTACCGAACTATGGTTTACACGAACAAGGTTTGATTTCGATTCAATCTGAACGAGCCAATACCTAAATCCGGTTCTGACGGGTTTACGTGAGTGAGCGTGTGACGGTGGCGCGGGTCGGACCTCGTCCAATCGGACACAGCGTACCTTCAGGTGGTAGATGTGCTCCTCGGTGTCCAGGTCGATGCGCCGCGCCCTCTTCTTCACCGACATGACGGACAGCCCCACGTCGATGCTGCCGTGCAGTTTACCCCTCTGGATCTGGGGAGCAGCACAGGAAGTGGGTGGGGAGACTTCCTGTGTGGGAGCCTGGACTGAGAGCACTCATACTCTGACGTAGCGGTTCTGTTTTCATCCAAACGCTCGGCGTTCGTACCGGGACTGGTGGTGGTGTTATTATATGGATCACACAACAACGAGGCGGGTTGGTGTAACACTTAACCGCAGAACGTCTCCCGGGAGAGAGATCACGTTCCGTAATACGTGTCAGACTACAGCACTTTGTTTCTGTATCATGTTACATAACACATGTCAGACTACAAACGCTGGTTATACACCGGCGGTTCTACAGTCCCTGGATACTAGTCCTTGGTTAGTCCCTGGTTACTAGTCCCTGGTTACTAGTCCATGGTTACTAGGCCCTGGTTACTAGTCCCTGGTTACTAGTCCTGGTTTCTAGTCCCTGGTTACTAGTCCCTTGTTACTAGTCCCTGGTTACTAGTCCTGGTTACTAGTCTCTGGTTTCTACCATCCCTGGTTACTAGTCCCTGGTTACTAGTCCTTGTTACTAGTCCCTGGTTACTAGT